>NW_015161984.1:247754-277039 GCF_001447785.1 Gekko japonicus | reverse complement strand
CCCTTCCCCTCCCCACAACAGACACCCTGTGAGGTAGGTGGGGCTGAGAGAGCTCTTGACAGAAACTGCTCTTTTTCAAGAACAGCTCTTATCAGAACTACAGCTTGCCCAAGGTCATCCAGCCAGGTGCAAGTGGAGGAGTGGGGAATCAAACCTGGTTCTCCCAGATTAGAGTCCGCGCCCTTAACCACTGTTATAGCCACTGTCCTCTTTATTCATTACACACCCCATACTGCATGCAGCATTTGCAGTGAGAGGTTTGCAATCCTTTTTGGCCGCCTGGCCAAGGAATATGATGATACCATGAAGTTCCTGAAGGCATTACCATATGTGCATTTTCTGGCACATTCTAATATGGGGGAATTTCACATTACCCGTCTTCTCCCGGTTTCAAGCCGGGAGTCTTCCGTTTGCAGATGAACCGGTAGAGGGCTGCCGTTTCACACATGGCTTGCCCCTACCGGAAAGGAGCCGATTCAGAAGCGGTTCGGCGTTTCACACACGCACCGCTTTGTTTCCCCACGGTTTTTTTTTTTTTAAAGTCCGTCTTAGAGCGATATATCGATATACCAGTATTCCAATGTATTCCAATGGGATCGGTATAGTGTTATATCGATATATCGATATAAGCCGAACGTTCAAAAAAAAAAAAAGCCCGCGCGGCTGAAAAAAGGCGGGAAAGAAGCGTATTGGAACCGGGAGAGGGAACGGGAGCCTCCTCGGAAGCGGTTGACAGGTAAAACGCTTCCCTCCCAGTTCCTAATCGGAAGAGAGGCTTCCCTGTGTGAAATGCCACTTCATCCCGGTAGGGAACCGATTCTCAACCGGGTTCTGTCTGAAATGACAGACCAGCACCCGGTTGAGAATCGGTTCCCTACCGGGAGAAAGCACCTGTCTGAAATTCCCCATGGTAACATTGTATAAGTGACATCGTGACTACTGCTCCTCTGTTACGATTTGTTTCAACAGCCGTCATTCTGCTATTAAACATGTAGCTGTGAGAAGATGGGATTTGGCACCACAGACCCAAGGGTTACTCTAACAAATTAAACCTACCTCCACCCTTCTAACTTAACGTAGCATTATTGTTTGTTGTTCATTTTAAGGAATGAGAATATTTATCTCTGTCTTACCTTTGGAGCTATGTCAATACAAAGCTTGTTTAGTCTTTGGGTAATTAAGAAATACTTCAGTATAGATGTCTTCATTGATCCCTGTACAGCAACATAACAAATAAATATATTGTAACACACTTGTTCAAGGAAACATTTGGGGGTGAATATACCTTTGAACTTAACGGATTTGATGAAAACCAACCATGACTCAATAACTTTGAAAATTAAAGAACTGCTGACAAAATGGGACGGATCAAATCTTACACCAGTTGAACGTGTCAGCCTTATTAAATCTATTATCTTGGCGAAACTTTTATTTTATGTCCGGGCCATCCCTATAAGTCTCCCCTTAAAACTGTTGATCTTAACTCTTTTATCTGGCTCTATAAGAAACCTTGCGTAAGGTTCAGTTTGATCAAGAAACCGAGGCACAAAGGAGGATTGGCTGTTCCAGATATTAGACTATATCATGAAGCTATTATATTAGCTAGCATCGTGAAACAATACAATAAATCATACATGGCTGAATGGAAGTACATTGAAGAAACTTGTTTCTTACTGTACTCGTTTTGGGAATTCCTGTGGCATAGGCCCCAGGAACACTATCCGTCCTCAGGCATGAACTTGTTTCAGGCATGAACTTGTTTTTTTAAGCAATTAGGAAAGTTTGGGGTAGGAATATTACCAAGCTGGCACCACCAACCTCCCTACTGACTACCTTTACCGCAAAGATGCGGGGAGGGCGGGGTATAAATCTTAATAAATAAATAAATATAAAATAAACCTGGATTAGACAAATACGCGTTTCTGCACTGGAAGAGAGCAAATATTAATCGCTTAATTGATGTATTCCCAAAGGGCCGCCTTCTTGGAAAGGATAAATTAGAAAACTGATGCGGCCAGGCTTTGCCCTGGTTTGAATATCTACAGTTACAAAGTTTACCGGCCAAGCGTAGCTTTAAATCCCCTATCAGACTGAGCCTCACTGATTTTGAAAAATTGCTACATCAAGATGATATCTCTATTAAGGGATTGATATCCAAAATATATAATATTTTACTGGAAAATGACTGCCCTAAGTGGCATGCGTACCAAAATGTTTGGCACAAAGCCCTGGGCAAAGATCTTACACAAGATCAGTAGCACGCTATATGGGATGCCCCGTCTATGCTTCCAAGGCAATTCCAATACAGCTGTTAATGTATAAAATTGTTTCTAGATGGTACCTGACACCAGGTAGGCTGTCCCATTGTACATCTCTGATATCCCCTACGTGTTGGAAGCAATGTGGGAATAATGGGACATACTTGCATAACTGGTGGTCCTGTGAGGTAATCAAGTTGTTTTGGGAGAAAATCACATTAGAAATTACCCGCATAACTGGTATTGTATTTCCAATGGACCCAGAGCTGATCCTTCTAAATTTATGGGATACTTTTCAGACTCCCAAAATTAAAAAGGATCTTATGGTCACAGCAGCTAAAATTCTCATAGCCACAAAGTGGAAAGATGAGGGTTCCCCAACGATCTCTCAATGGAATGTAAAATTATGGGATGATTTTGTGAGGGTAGTAGCCAGCATGGGTTTATCAAGAATAAGTCATGCCAAACCAACCTTATCTCCTTTTTTGACAGAGTTACTACTAAAATGGTTGACTCTGGCAATGCTGTGGATATAGTGTATCTAGATTTCAGTAAAGCATTTGACAAAGTTTCTCATGATATCTTTGAGGATAAGCTGGTTAAATGTGGGCTGGATGGTGCAACCGTTGGATGGATTCATGGTTGAAAAATCGTACCCAATGAGTGCTCGTAAATGGCTCTGCGCCTACGTGGAGGGAAGTCTCGAGTGGAGTATCACAGGGCTCGGTCCTAGGCCCGGTGTTGTTCAATATTTTTATAAATGAGCTGGAGGAAGACATAGAGGGGATGCTTATCAAATTTGCAGATAACATGAAGCTGGGTGGGATTGCTGTGGACTGAGACAAAATGAGATAAGTGCAAAGTCTTACACTTCGGTACAAAAAATCAAAGGCACAGATATAGAATGGGAGGGACTTGGTTTGACAGCAGCACATGTGAAAGGGATCTAGGTGTTCTGGTTGATCACAAGCTAAACATGAGCCTGCAATGCGATGTGACTGCAAAGAAAGCTAATGCAATCTTAGGATGCATTAACAGAAGCATTGTGTCCAGATCACGGGAGGTGGTAGTTCCACTCTGTTCTGCTATGGTCAGGCCTCACCCGGAGTACTGTGTCCAGTTTTGGGCACCACATTTTAGGAAGGATGTTAACAACCAGAATGGTGAGAAGGTTGGAATCCAAGTCTTATGAGGAAAGGCTGAAAGAGTTGTTTAGCCTGGGAAAGAGAAGGCTTAGAGGGGACATGATTGCAGTCTTCAAGTATTTGAAGAGCTGTCATGTAGTAGATGGAGCGGATCTATTCTCTCTTGCTCCAGATTGCAAGACTAGATCTAATGGGTAGAAATTACAAGGGAGTCGTTACCGGCTAAATATCAGGAGAAACTTCCTAACTGAAAGAGTGGTTGAGCAGTGGAACAGACTGCTTTGGGAGGTGGTGGATGCTCCTTCGCTGGACGTTTTCAAGAGGAGGCTGGATTACCATCTTTCGGGTATGTTGTAGGGCTATCTTTCGGCTATGCTCCTGCAGAGTGCAGTGGGTTGGACTAGATGACCTGCAAGGTCCCTTCCAATTCTAACATTCTATGATTCTATGAAAAGCTATCTGAGGACTTACAACAGGTTGAGTTAAAGGCTAATAATTCATACGTAGTTACTAAGTGGGCTCCATTTTTGAGTTGGAGGTTTCATGGCAATAGATTAATGGATAATACTTTTCCAACTAAATATAGAACAGTACTGGCAACTAAATAGATGTTAGACTAATTGGTGTAACAAACTTTGTAATGCTTTGGTTACTATGCTGGTTCACTATCTGATTGTAAAATGGTTGTAGTATTACTATGCTTTGTGATGTTTGCTGTTTTGCTTTGGATTTGCTTCATCTGACAACATACTGTTTGTAAAAGGGATATAGCCTTGTTAATCTCTGTTGTTGTGTGATGGCAAAATCTAATAAACTTTATTTTTTTAAAAAGAAACATTGTCAGAAGTATTAGAGTAACAACTGCTATATTTTATCATAAAACAGTCTGACTTCGTTTTGGAACATGTTACTACCTGTCCATATTCTAACTCAATAATACACACACCAAACAGGAAAACAAAGATTTGTTCAAAAGTTAACATTTGGCTATTCCCCGATTTCCCTCCCTCCCCACCCCCAGGAAATTTTGAATCAGTCTTCCACAAATGCAGTTCCAAGAAAATATAGCTTAGACAAAAGAAGATTGGATTTATACCCCACCCCTCACTCAGAGTCTCAGAGCAGCTTGCAAACTCCTTTCCCTTCCCCTCCCCACAACAGACACCCTGTAAGGTAGATGGGGCTGAGAGAGCTCTGACAGAACTATGGCTTGCCCAAGGTCATCCAGCAGCTGCAAGTGGAGGAGTGGGGAACCAAACCTGGTTCTCTCAGATTAGAGTCCACGCACTTAACCACTACACCAAACTGGCTCTCACACAAAACACAAAGCAGTTCATGTCTGCAAAAATTGTCTCCCTTATCAAGGAACATCTGGGCAAGGGCTATTTTAATGGGGA
Source organism: Gekko japonicus (assembly GCF_001447785.1). Lineage (NCBI taxonomy): Eukaryota > Metazoa > Chordata > Lepidosauria > Squamata > Gekkonidae > Gekko > Gekko japonicus. Next base: position 272,239 of record NW_015161984.1, on the reverse strand, counting down.
GAGGGGCATCAGCTGTAATGTGCTTTCTCTCAGGAAGTGAGCTGTGCTCTGCAGATTGTGTCCTGTTCTGTGGCTGCAATAGGGCACTGCCAATAGAGAGGGCTGGATTGCCATTTTCTAGCAAAGGGCAAGCTATCTAGTGGATATCTTAAAGCAAACTTCACTGCACCTCCTCAAATAAGGCCAAGGTCCCCTATAAAATAAAAATGGCATGAAAATTCAGTGTGGTCTTAGAAAATACTTCAGTGCCTCTGATTCGTATTATTTACAGTGGCATAGTATCACCCAGTAGTTATGCTCTCAGTCTTGAGCACATTTGCTGGTTAAGCAAGCCTTAGGCTGAAAACCTGCTACAAGAATTTGCAAGATTAAAAGAATTATCCTAATTATGATGTATGCAAACCATATTTATTAAAACCAGTGGAATCTTTTCTGCTGACAGCAATGCAGTGCCATCCTAAGAAGAGTTACACCCTTTGAAGCCCACTTATGTCGGTAGCCTTATAACTCTGCTCTAGATGGGATTCCTGAGTCTTTATACTAGAATAGCAGCCTACACTTCAGGAGAAGCTACTATGTAATGACAGTAAAATGTTACCAAATGGCTACTATGCTTTCTATGGGCCAGTAGCCTGTCATGTCAGATCTGACATCAAAATAAATAAATGCACAAATAGATGCCTGCTTGGTACTATGAAGGATTGTACAGAGGCTCCAGTGCAATAGTATGCACACTACAGTGCTAAAGCAGCTCCCCACATACTGAACCCTAGAAGCTCTTTTATTTGTTGAAGAAAGTTTATATGCTACCTCTACAGAGGCAGCATACAGAGAATCTGCTTTTATCTATCTAAGTTCAGTTCAGTTTGTTTGTTCTACTACAGTTATCTATAAGCTTAGCGTGGCTTACAAAACATCTTATCTTCCTTTCATATTTTTCTGCATGTATCTTAGTCCTGGTGGACCCATTTTGTAGATTTTTTAAAATCCAGATGTTAGGGCTCTTAGATATATGAGAAATTATTTCTGTTACCAGGGTAGGAGCTTGTCTAGGGGGGGGAAGCTAAACTTGGAGATATGCAGGGCCCAGGGAAGTATAAGATTAGGCATCATAAGACATTTTTTAAAGCGTTATTTGAGGGGGAAAGAAATCCACAAAAATGTAATTCACTTTTTAGATCTTAAAGATGCACACTGTTGAACTGATGCCAATTTCATGGGCGGGGGATCATCAGGTATTCACACAGAGAGAGAAAAATTTTATTCTTGGACTCCTCTGATCCTTTCTGAGCAGAATACAGTGCTGCTAGATATGTTACTTCATACAATATTATGGGGAATTAATCGCTCAAGCTAAATTTAATGGGAATTAGGTCTTTATCTTAATAGACAACTTTTTTAAAAAAAAAATTGTGTTTCAGTGCTAATCTGTACTGGGCTTTAGTCTAATAGCTAAAATGCTAGTGAGGGTGTCAAAAGTCCATAATTACCTGGCTCAGAAATGCAAATTTGCCTAGCATGTATTGTTTACTCATGTTACAAACCTCGTTTTCTAAGAATATCAAGCACTCTTGAAAAACTTTATTGACAAAGAATCCGTAGTGCCTGCACAAGAGAAATCTTCCTTCCCGCTTTGCTGCCTTAGCTGCCACCACCACTTGGAACAGCAAAGTAATTGTGGGAAGAATGGCACAATTATTCTCCAACTCAGATTATCATTCAGGTAAATAAAGAACTCAGGGAACCACAATGCTCTGATATGACTGGAGCCAAGCATTATGAATGGTCAGATTTGTATTTTGCATCTGGGAATTTCAAACTCGTTTGTCTCACTTCTTTTTGAACCCATAATATTCTTAAAAATGCAAGTCAATGTTTTGTGCTCTGTATACATTCATGAGACACTGTATGATAAAGCTGGACACCGTTTCACAGGAATAAGCATTATACTCCATTCTAACTGGAATCTAGTGACAAATGAAACCTGACCATCTTGATGTAGGAGATGCTGTTTTCAGGGCTTTTAATAAAATTCTTAGAAAGAGCTTGGGCTTTTCCTGAGAATGAAAAATGTAGAAAAAATAAATCTGGGACATGAGTGCTCTATTTTAGGTTGCTGCAATTTAAAAAAAAATTCTAGGAATCTTTTAAATTTAGATCTGAATTCCTATGCATGCTTTCTTGGTTGCAAACTTCATTGAGCTCAATGGTTCTTCTTTCTGAGTAAAACTGTATAGAATTGGGTGTCTGGTATACTAAAGAGATGTACACTGTGACATTTATTTCGTATAATGTTTTATATAGAGGGCAACAGTCATCGTATTTCTGCCTCCAACTCTACTTGTCAAACATTAATGGAAAATCAATAATGAGTTATGTTTCCAACATTTGCCAACACACCTGTGCTAAATCCTGAAGGGAGCAGCCTCAGTCTTTGCTGCGTTCAACTGGAATGTACACACAGATTTCCTACAGCCATTTTGCACTAAGCGGATTCACTTCAGAAGGATCGATGAATTGGTCAATAAACTTGTAGTTTCTGCAATGTGAAAAGACAAGGTGTGGGAGAGAGAGATTATTTCTGATAACTTAGCAAATCATGAACAAAATGAAAGGCGACAACCTTTGTTCTACCACAAATTGGGCATTCCACCTTAAAAAAGAACAAGCGAGTACTGTCTTGTTGGCTAGCCCAGCGCTGAAGCACAAAAGTTAAACTCATGCTCTGCCAAACACAACGAAGCTCATATTAAATCTTTGACTTGATGTTCCCATGATAAATCTCCACCACAGTGAATATTTAGTTCCTTTCAAGCTTATTCTAAATTAAGCTATTCTGTATTTCATTGTCAATCCAAGTCTTCAGTGCTTCTGCTAATAAAAGCTGTAAAAGTCTTCTGACTTAATCAAACATGTCATACTGTGGAATCATAGGAAAAATGTTACTTGGTCTAACAGCCTGCCCCTATGTTAATTTACTGAAGAATAAGTCCTACTGAGTTCAAATGGGCTTACTTCCAAGTAAGTGTGTTTCAGTCTTTGAATATTGTTACTACAATACAGACCATGGAAGAAAGCCATTTGTTCTAATAACTGTAAGTTTCACAGATTTACGGCCAATTTAAGGCCAAAGTATACTGCAAGTTCTGTGAATGAACTCCCAAGCATTTGTTTCTCTTGTAATATGCATAAATCTGGGGCCCTAATCTGAAACCATTTTTTCAACCTAAAATAGCCTCACAGATTTGCTATTTATTCCTGTTTGGGGTAAATTTACAACTCAGTAGTAATTCTGTGGGGCCATTTCAGGCTAGGAAAAGTGCACAGAGGATAGGCTTAAACCCTCTTCACAGTGTGTTGTGATCCTGGTTCAAATCAGTACCTGCTCTTTAAAAGAAAAGTGCTCCAGAGCTGATTCTCAGAACCCAGGCACCAAGGTGATTTCAGATGCCATTCTTAGGTTGCGGTCACACGTACCAGATAATGCGGGGGGGGGGGGAGGCAACGCTATTTGCACCATCTCAATTTGATGCGCCACTATGGTGATCAGACACAATGGCGGTGAACCTGGGGATTTTTCTGTCTGCGCGTTTTGGCGCGCTTCAACGAGGTGGCAGTAGGAGTGTGCTGGAGCAATCAGACGGAGACGGTCCATCTGCGGCCCGTTGCAAACAATTTGTTACTGGACTTTCCAAGGTACTTTTTTACTCCACAGCTTCGGCTGGGCGGTATGGGCTGGGGGTGGGGGCGCGATGCTTGCCAGATGTGTCCATGTGATCATGCCTGTTAAATCTGCCCAGCATTCGTCCCTCTCGCATGGCTAGTTGTGCGTGTGACAGGCCCGTAGCTAACATGGGCCCCACGGGGCACGGCCCCCTTGTGTTTCTTCTGGGCCCCCTCCCTCCAGGACTGCCCCCAAAGTGCTCCAACTTACCACCTGCACTGTACTTCCATTTAATTAGCTGGCGGCCCCCCCAAGGCCCCCTCCCAAAGAATTCCCTAGCTACGGGGCTGGCGTGTGATCAGAGCCTTAGAATCACTTGTGGAAACGCTGTTAGATAGACTTGTAAATTGCCACTCCCAATCACCTAAATCACACTAAGAGTTGCTTCCAGGCAAATCTGCAGAGAACCTGTACAAAAAGTGGATCCTGTTATTTCCATTAGGACATAAATTACCAAAGGTAAGGCAGGTTAGGTACATAAGCCAGTACAAAAAAAAAGGCTGCTAGTAAGTTTTGAGAAATTATTTCTAATGAAAAGTTGGCTACAGTTGTATCAGTGAACACCTGACCTTTGCAGTCCACATTCAGTGGCACATCCATTCAGCATCCATCCTAAACCTAGTCCCATTTTCAACACAATCATTTAGATCCAACAATTCCTTTCTACACTGACCTAGATGGCCCAGGTTAGCCTGATCTCATCAGATCACAGAAGCTAATTAGAATCACCCCTGGTTAGTACTTGGATGGGAGACCACCAAAGAAATTCAGGGTTGCTACATGGAAGCAGGCAATGGCAAACCACCTCTGAACAGCTCTTGCCTTGAAAACAGGGGCACCGTAGGTTGATTGTACTTTCCACCACTAAAGTTAGTTTAAGAGGGGATTTCTAAGTCCCACGTCTGTTTCAACCGACAAAACAGAAGAGTCTGTTACAGAATTCAAAACAACCACAAGTTCCTGATAACCTTTCAGATGGAGATGACAAAAAGAAAAGAAGAGAATATTCAGCCATTCACTAGTAAAAGGGCATGATAACTCCTTACACAGTGCACTGCTTCATCTTGATGGGAAGAAGAAGAAGAGATTGGATTTATACCCCACCCTTCACTACCCAGAGGTGTTTCAGAGCGGCTTACAAACTCCTTTCCCTTCCCCTCCCCACAACAGACACCCTGTGAGGTAGGTGAGGCTGAGAGAACTCTTGACAGAAACTGCTCTTTTTCAAGAACAGCTGTGCCAGAGTTATGGCTTGCCCAAGGTCATCCAGCCAGGTGAGAGTGGAGGAGTGGGGAATCAAACCCGGTTCTCCAAGATTAGACTCCGCGCACTTAACCACTACACCAAACTGGAAGCCACTGTGGTGTAATGTTCAGGATCTTGGTGCCACTTTGCACCTGTCCTGGAATATGCTAATACAGCCCATTTCAAGCTCTTGTTTGTTAACAATACTGCAGGGAAATAATTTTCTAAGCAGGGCTGAGGAACAATAGCAATATTTTTAGGTATCACATAAGTGTCTTCTATGCAGCCCAACATGCAGCTGCCTCCAGGGAACAATTTCCATGCCAAATGTGCTGATGAGACAGAAAGAAAAATACAACAATTAGGTGATGGGTGGTGATGTTTGCTTGTAAAACCTGAGACATTTGTGTAACTCCTGAAAACAAAACAATGAATAAGCTACAGGAATAATACCTGTAATAATAATACCTGTCTTGGGTAAAACAGCACTTGGATAGCGTTGGCATTAGGTCTTGCTACACTGCAAGCAAAGAAGCAATACAAAGAAGCAAAACATAATTGGTTTACCCTTCAGGCTACCATACAAGGCTACTATCAGGGGCAAGGGCTGAATGTGGGGAAATAACACCACCAGCCTAAACTGAGATATACATTTTTAAACCCATTGATTATGACAGCACTATAAGTCCCATTTCAGTTTAGCAGGATTTACCCAACTAAACATACATAGGGCCAGGCTGGATAATCAATACCTAGTACTATCACCCAATTTTTGCTTGTCATACTTCCTTTGGGGGAAATTAGCAGTTAAACAAAGGTATGGTTTTAGGTGGTTGTGCTGGAATAAAACCCAGTTACAAAATCTGGTTACACTTTTACTTCTTTAAGCACTGGACATCTTTTTCAGATTTGCCTCATGCTGACATAGATCTCAAACATTTACAGATCCTAGGAGGACCACATTTATCAGAGAACTGTGGAAAGACAAAATATGAAGATACATTAAATACGTTAACTGGTAACTTCCCACTGGCAGTTCCTATCCCCTGATTCATGTATCTTTCTTAGGTATGGGGGGGGAGCATTGTTTTCTGTTGCTTTCTTCACTTATAGTGACAGTCAAATCTAAGTCAAATCAAATTTAAGGTTCTCTTTGTAGCTATTAAACATAGAAGAGCATCCTTCAAAGACAGACATTAGCATCTCCACTTTCTGCCCAACTGATTAAAACCTTGACTACAAGGGCTCACAAGAGCATGTTGAAGCAATGGTTTAGGAGACATTTAATCCACTGTACTATCATGGATAAGGAAAGGGAATTCTAAGCCTTTTGCACCTGTTTGTTTGACTGAGAGATGCTCAGAGTTCCACCTGCAGCCACTCTTTCAATTATTATGCACTTGACGGAGTACAATTGTAAGAAGCAGCACAAACCACCTAGCTGTAATGAGGGGCTGATCCCTATCCCATCTGTTAGCAACCTGTAAATATCCGAGGAAGGCCTTCAGTTCCTGTCTATAGCCAGGTGTTCCATAAATTATTTGGCTGACACTGATTTTAATCATAGGAACCGGATGCTATCATTTCCGGCATCCATTTGAAGCTACATGAAGATCATCTGTTTGATGGACAGCAGATTATTCTGTCTTCTCTTTAGAGGAGAAATGTGGCAGGGAGAGATGTTAAACAGGGCAGACCTTTTTTTGCTGAATACTATCAATTCAGGGGTAGATATTAACAATTTGCATTCACAATACTTTTGTATACACGATACAAGCAGAGTGTGCGGAAGGAAGTAATAGGAAGAATATGAAAATATGACCTGGTGAGAATGTCTCAAGGTATAGAATCCCTCTTCTGCGTATACAAAAAGTTATGTTTGAGGCATCTCTTAATTCATCTTGGAAGCAAAACAGGATGAACTATTCTGTTTGGATTGAAATCACAGAACTCAAGATGTTATATCCAAGTTAATGTCAGACACACACTAAGCAATTCTCTCCAACCAGTACAGAGATGGAAACACTGTGATCCAGAACCTTACTTCCAAAACTAATTGTCCAAGATAGTTCATAAAGTAAAAAGAGGCATTCATGCTAATAATTAGGGATGGACCCCTTTCGAGCTGCTGCAGGCCAATTCAGATTCTCTGATCTGAATTGGCTTGCTGCCGAATTGCCACCATAGAGAACAATGGAGGGGATAGGGGCAACCTGTTTGAGGGCCTGTAGAATTGGACCCCCTGGTCCAATGCTCTTTAAACATGGTGGGTATCTTGGGGAGAGGCTCCAGCAACTACCCAAGAGTTTGGAGTCTCTCCCTCAAGCCCCCTCCCCTCCAGCCCCCAGAATATACCCTATGTTTTTGCCATTGACTTCAATGGCCCACAGGATATAATGGGGCTGAAATTGACATTCAGCTGGCCGAAAGACTCCCGAATTGGTTCGTGCAGACGAAACTGACATGCGGGAGTCTTACTGCCCGCCAAAATTGATTCTGCCAGAGTGTTTCATTCATTTAGAACATTTAACAGTATTAGGCTCCGATCAGATGCAGAAGTTGCCGTGGAAGTGGCACGAATGCCGGGCGGATTATAAGGGCATGATGACATAGCAACATCTGGCCAGCGTAGTGCACCTGACGCAGCCAGCTGAAGATACGGAGTAAAAAGCTACCTCCTAAAGTCCACTAGCAAACGGCTTGTGACAGGCTGCTGACTGACTCTCTTCGTGTGATCGCTCCAGCGCGCTCCTCTTGCATCGTTGGAGCGCGCCGGGAACATGTGCTGAGAAAGGAAACTGCCATCCTGTCTGATCACATTTGCAGCAGGACACACTCTGCCGATGCAAACAGCCACGCCTCCCCCCCCCCACGTTTCCCGGCAAGTGTGAACGAGACCTTTGATTGTCAAAACTAATTAATCCTCCAAAGGCTGTTACAAGCCAATTTTTTACTCCCTGCATTTCAGAGAGGGTATACCATGTCCAAGGTCACAAAGCCTCCAAATTATATTATATTATTTTACTGTTACTGCTAATATTGCACACATACTTAACATTTACACTGCTGCAACAGTACACAATCATGATATGAACACAGAAGTGACACTGACTCTATCTATTGGCCTTTTAATTTACATTAGATAGACAAAGCAAAGATAGTCTGAAAGAGATTAGAGATTGGATCCTGAGGGAAATTTCCAGACATGGGAAAGGGAGCAATTTATGTCTGGTCATGGTGTTTCCAGAAATAATTTTGGGCTGCAGTGGGAGAAGATGGGGAGAAAATCCATTTGACTAATGTGCCTTCTGTCCAGGAGTGACATGGATCATGGGATCTAACTATAGTGATCCCTGCAGGTAGGGAAAATGGGCTAAAGAATATTATAAGTGAGGAAGCAAGGTGAGTGGGATATAGCAGGACAGTATTTTAGAAATCAGCTCTTCAAGAAGGATTTAAAAGAGGAGAAGACATTTTCTTAATCTTTGTAGGTAGGTGCAATGAAGGTCTCTTGTGGATTAAAAAGTGGGATATAAATACCATAAATAAATAAGAACAGGAGCAACCCAGCAGAAGGGACAGAAAAGAGAATGGAAGATCTGACTAATTATCTAACACCCAAACATGTTTCATTTGTACTAAATCTTTCTATATGTACAGCCTATTGCTTCCTGCAAACCATTTGAAAAGAGCAATTTTATTGACAGAAAAATGTCTGAACTTTATTTAACATGTTTTAATTCTGTCCCTTTTACAAGGAGTTCAGAGCCTGGTTCTCCTTTCCATATTACCCTTAAAGTAACCCTGTGAGGTCAGTTAGCTCAGAGAGGATGACTTGCCCAGGGTCACCCACTGGGTTTCATGGCAGGCAGAGATTTGAACCTCTAACCACTCCACCACACTGGTTAAGAGGTTTTCTAAATTTTATTCTTTTCTGTGTTTCAGTAACAAAAAGATAACAAAAGGAAGGTTAAACTGAGATTGGGGAATGGAAAACACTGGACAGGTATGCCACTGAATAGAAAAAAAGGCTTTCACCAAATTGAGGCAGCATATGACAAAGGTTTCGAAAATACAATGCAGGAAATCCATATTTGTCATATAAACAGAACAATTTGGTTCAGATGTAACACAAAACTGTGGTTCATTTTAACTATAGCTAATTTTTGAAACCAGGATGCAGATCTTAGGCAACCATTCAAAGCCTTGTTTGCTTCAATAATTGCTGGTTTCATAGCCCTCTCTCTTTTCCCAGGCTTCCCCTCAGGGACCCATCTGAAGTGAGGTCAACACAGGAGAACAACATAGGGTTAGGCAGGATGCCTGTGTTTATACATTCCATGAAATCTTCCGTAAGTGTGTAGTTAACAAGTCAGCTTCCAGCATCCATTTAAGTTTGCAGAGCGTTCTACTCAGGATGCAGACAAAGGACTTCAGTATCATGGGCTGAAATGTTTTCTCCCACTTTTATTTTATTTTTAAAAACATCCAGCCTGATGAAATGTTCAAGAAAACTCAAAAACTTGCACACTGTTTTCTGTCATTTTGGTCTTGATAAATAAAGTGACAAAAGTTCTGAGTTTTGGATTTTTCATTGGTTCAATACAGCTGTGTGTAACTTTCAAACTGTTGTTTCAAATAATGATCAACCACAATTAGTGGAGTGCCCCATGTTCAGATATGCTCCATAGTTAGACTTATTAAACCATTGTTTGGAGTGGCATCTGAACTGAGTCAGAGTTTGGTGATTTTTTTTTTACAGTCTGCTTTTTGGCCTATACTTCCAACAATGATGTCTATTAGGTTGGCTTTGGGGACCCAGCTCTGGTGCAAGGGCCAGTTAATCCTCATGTCCAGGGCTATTTTGGGGCAGGAATGCACAGGAACGGAGTTCCAGCTGGCTTCAGAGTTGGCCATGACCACTACAGCCAAAACCTCTGCATACGTGGCTACAGAGGGAAGGCCTGGAGAGTGACTCCCCACGACTCCAAGGCGGGCAGGCCAGGGGAGTCCCTGGAAGGATTGGGGAGGCATTTAAATGCCTCCCCATGCCTTCCCTGGCCTGTCCAAGGGCCGGCTTGCCCTGGCACCTCGCAACCGCAGGGCACCCAGGCAAGCCAAGGGAAGGCAGTTAAAACTGCCTTCCCTTCTCTTTCCCTACACCCCGTGAAATCATAGGTAAATCTGTATTTAACAAGCCATTTAAAGTTCTGAGAATCTTAAAATCTGTAAAAGGCTCAGAGTGAAGCTTATTGAGTTTAAGATGCTCTAATAAATGCTTCAGCTGTAAGTACTGATACCATAATATCTTACAATCAAGTATCTCTTCCATTTTAGATTTGTTGATGCTACCCTGTTTATTGGAAATGTCTATTAAACTGCTTATTTTAGCCCACTTTCATGCTTTAAAAAGAGTCTGATCATTTCCTGGCTGGAAGTAGTCTTGACTCAAGAAGGATAAAAAAAATATATTTTAGGTAATAATTTTGGTCTTTTATCTCAAATTTGCAGGGAAGAGTTCAAGAACCCATTGTCTTGGATGCAGGATGATCTAGCTTTGGGTTGATTCCAAATGGTATCCTGAATTGTCTTGGGTTTAGTATAAGTTTGATTTAACTGGATCCAATCTTTCTGTGTATCCTGATGTAACAATTTGAGAATATTAACTAAATGTGATGTTTCATAGTATATGTGTAAATCAGGATAATTAAAGCCACCATGTATGGAGAGTTTATGCATAATACTAAAATTAATGTTTTTGTTTATTTGTTTCTTTATGTGGGAGAGACCTTTAACTGTCTGAGACACTAGAGTGCTGCTCCCATACAGAGTAGACAATACTAATAGTCTGACTGGGTATGAGACAACTTCCTATGATCCTATGCTACCTCTCCATTATATTTCTGCAACTATAAAGCTGAAGTGGTCAATGCAGAATGAAAAACAGCTTTAAAAATACTGTATATCTGAAAGAACGTCTGGCTCAGAAGTCCAGAGATTTCCCAGTTCCTCAAGGGACTATCACCAGCCAAAGATTTTGCATTTTGATCTTGGATTCCGCTAGCACATGTTTAAAAATGCATGTAACTAGACAGCTCCCTTTTGGCTACATGTCTGAGAAGACTCGAAAAACCTAATTTATTCTTTCAAAGGTCAGCTGTAACAGACACCCAAAATTGGTTTCAAATCCTCCTGGGGAAAACTGTAGAATAAAAAGTCCTTCTGTGTTTGAGTAATTTTACCCATTTTCAGCAAGCATTCATTTCTTCCACAAGCGAATAATACATCTTGACAAGCTTATATCATATATGTGCTTTTGGAATCATATTATACATTAAGATCACATAATAAACAAATACACAGTGCAGATGGTGTGACCAAATATATTTCGATTTACCAATAGACTTTCAGGATATTTCAAAGTAAAGAATCCTAAACTTTCATCTAACACAAGGCACTACTACTTGCCTTTTTACCTCAGTTAAATATAGATTTTATTTGATAATATTAGACTGAAAAATTGAGATGTTCACTTCAAACTGGAATGTGTAATAGGAAATTATGTTGTGGCAGGATGAGATCTTCTGAGAGCTGATTTTTCTCCCAAAAAATCTGTGCTCTGTCATTTTGAAATGAAAAATATGGATTATTTAAATTTTACTGAGATACAACGTAGTCTCACATCTGATAAGTTCTCAAAGCCAAAAAATACCACTTGATCTAATTTTAATGGTGCTATTGGTCTGGGTTTGGTTTTTATTGCGTTATCTTATTGATTTTTTTTAAACTGCATTGAGATCTGTCTTAGGAGTGATAAATAAGGACTTAGCACCCCTTGCAAACTATACATGTTAATACCCTTCTTACTGACAGAAACTTTGTTTTAAGGAAAACCTGTTCAAAATATTTAGCTGTCCTTCCTTGGACAATATGCCAAAAGACATAACATGCCTAAAATGGAGGCCACATATCTAACAAACTAACCTACTACCTACAGAATAGATAAGAGTCAGTGGCCTAACAAATGATCCTCTGAAGAACAATAGTCTTACAAGTGTCTCTTAAGATTCTCCTTGGGTGATTTCCCACAAGCGCTGCTCCGCGCTCACTCTTCTCTTTGGCCTGATGGTATGTGTCAATTTCACACAAGCTGCTGCGCGTCCGCATTTTGCCCCGCAGCTTTGTGCGATTTTCCCCGCGTCTACTCAATCCTCAAAAAACAGGATTGAGTAGACGCAGGGAAAATCGCACAAAGCTGCGGGGCAAAATGTGGCCACACAGCAGCTTGTGTGAAATAGACATGTACCATCGGGGCAAAAGGGAGGAGTGAGCGCGGAGCAGCACTTGTGGGAAATCGCCCCTTCTCTCTCCTCCTCTTTTCCTTGTGCACTTCTCTCTCCTCCTCTAAACTGGATTCAGAACAGTGGTTGGCTAACACCAGTGTCGTGCCCTGGGGTATCCCCAGGCCTCGGAGGAACGCTTGCCATGATGATAGAAGACTCAGGAGGGAAACGAGAGCCTCAGACTTAGAAGGATTCTGGAGTTTTGGCACTCTCAGCACTTCCTTCCTCGGGGTTAACAGCTATTATATCCCTCTCTCGCGCTCTCCAGCCAGTCACCGCCGACATCCTCCTCGACTCTCTTGGTTTCCCTCCTTTTATCTTCAGCTCTCCCCCGGTGACTCCTCCCTGCCTTTCCCCAATACCACCACCACTTCCTTCACCTGTCACTCAACCCCCTCCACCTTCCCTATGGTGTGCTTCTAGTCTAGTCCCACCTTCCTGTGATCCTCTGGGCTCCCCTCCTGAATGGGGTTGTGCAGGGCAGTGGCCACTTCCGGGTCCCGACACCGTTGACCGCAGTGTCTCCCAACCCCCTCCCTTAGGTAAGGCCGGGCCTTTCCATTCGCCCCGCACCCGGGACCGAGCGCGTCCCTCCCACACTGGTGGTCGAAGAGGTGAGTCTGTCTCTGACTGTTTCCTCGGCCCTGTCTCTGGCGCTACTCCTTTCTACCAGGGCTGCCCTCTTCATGGGGGGAGGGAGGTGAGTCTCCCCGAGACTCTTGGGCGGATGCCTGTAGTTCCTCCCCCACTGCAGCAACTGCAGCCTTTGTCGCTCTGTGAACCCCTCTCCAAGGGTTTTCTGTCTTCCGAGGTGTGCCGAGGGTCCGGCACATATTGCGCCAGTCCCATCGCAGCGGGCTGTGAGGCCGCTGAGGAGCCTGCGGCAGTACAACCAGATTCTGCACCACTGACACCATGGATAGCACCTAGAAGATCAGATACTGCCAAACTATAGTTTGGTGCATTTAGTGGTGCTCTTAGGTAGTTTTCAGGTCTTGAGTAAGTTGTCCTGTAGAGGTTAGAGGTGCTGAGAATTTCTCTGTAAATGTGTTTGACAGAGAAACTAACCATGTTTGCAGGTGTTGATCATACAGGAGCTGAACACCTAATCTGTTCCATTCATGCCAAGCAGTTGTGCCTGCGTTATGTAAAGATTTGCATTTGTTTGTGTAGACCTGCACATTTACAAAGACATTGCTATTTCAACCCGATCAGTAGCCTTTACTGTCAGTAATGGCTACTTAGACAATTACTGAAGGTTAGGATTTTATAAAAAGCACATGACTGATCTATATGATCTGTGACTGATTTAATTGTCTATTTAAACAACTGCCTGCTGACCAGCTGTCATGCAGCAAGGTCAGGGGAAAGTATTACCCAGTTGGCCTGCCTCAGAATCAGCATGCGCACAAAAGCCAGTTGTACTATACTGCATGCCTAGGCAGTGAAACAACCTACTTGAAAACCACAAAGGAGGTCAATGATCAGTCAAACCAATCACTGAAATATCAGGTCCCTGTTCACAACCATCAACCATGAGCTGAATCAGAGGGTGTTAGATCCATCACTACTGAAGGCTCCCCTTAGATGATAATGCAAAGGAGGAACCCATGAACTGGGACCATGAGCTTCTCCCCCAAAAGTCCAAAAGATTTCTCCTCACCTGTTCAGTATAACTCTCATCAATCCAACAGAATCCAACCATATTTTCTCTTTCTTACTGACAGAAATTTGACCAATAAATTATCGTGATGGTATTGTGTGTGGAACAGCCAGGAGATCCTGAAGCATTGTTTGGCTGCCTGAAGCTGTAGCTCTGTTTTGGCAACACTATGTGGCAGCTATGCTTATTTTTAGTCTGAGAGTACTGGGACTTGCCCAAGGTCACCCAGCTGGCTTCAGGTGGGGAAGTTGGGAATCAATCCCTTTTATGGATCCTTTTATGGATCAAAAACTGGCTAATTCATAGAAAACAGAGAGTGAGTATAAATGGGCAATTTTCTCAGTGGAGGGTGGTAAGCAGTGGGGTACCGCAGGGATCAGTACTTGGTCCACTGCTTTTTAACTTGTTCATTAATGATTTGGAGATGGGAGTAAGCAGTGAAGTGGCTAAATTTGCGGTTGATACAAAGTTGTTCAGGGTGGTGAAAACCAGTGAGGATTGTGAGGCACTCCAAAGGGATCTGTCAAGGATGGGCGAGTGGGCGTCAACATGGCAAATGGGGTTCAATGTGGCCAAGTGCAAGGTGATGCACATTGGAGCCAAAAATCCTAAATATAAATACACATTGATAGGGTCTGAACTGGCAGAGACTGATCAAGAGAGAGATCTTGTAGTAGATAACTCACTGAAAATGTCGAGACAGTGTGTGACTGCAATAAAGAAGGCCAATGCTATGCTGGGGATTATTAGGAAGGGTATTGAAAACAGATCAGCCAATATCATAATGCCCCTATATAAATCAATGGTGAGACCTCATTTGGAATACTGTGTGCAGTTCTGGTCACCACACCTTAAAAAGGATATTATAGCTTTGGAAAAAGTGCAGAAAAGGGCAACTCGAATGATAAAAGGGTTGGAACACTTTCCCTATGAGGAAAGGTTAAAGCGCTTAGATTCAAGGGTCTGGATTTGATAGATAGAGTGCCTGAAGAACTATGGACGGAGGTTCGTGACATTGTACAGGAGGCAGCAATCACCACCATCCCAAAGAAAAAGAAATGTAAGAAAGCAAAGTGGCTTTCTGATGAGGCTTTACAAATAGCAGAGGAAAGAAGGAAAGCGAAAGGCAAAGGCGAAAAGGAAAGATTTACCCAACTGAATGCAGATTTCCAGAGAACAGCAAGGAGAGATAAGGAGGCCTTCCTGAATGAACAGTGCAAAGTAATAGAAGAAAACAATAGAATGGGAAGGACTAGAGATCTCTTCAAGAAAGTTGGAGAAATCAAGGGAGCGTTCCATGCAAAGCTGGCCATGATAAAGGACAAAAACGGTAGGGACCTAACAGAAGCAGAAGAGATTAGGAAAAGATGGCAAGAATACACAGAAGAACTATACAAGAAAGACCTCGATGTCCTTGACAATCACAACGGTATAATCACTGACCTCGAGCCAGACATCCTGGAATGTGAAGTTTTTAAGGAAAGATTACATATCTTTGTCAGGAGATCCACAAGTTCACATTTGAGTGAACTAGCTTTGTTGTTAGTAATGTTTTCTAAGGCCCATTTAACTTCACATTCCAGGATGTCTGGCTCGAGGTCGGTGATTATACCGTTGTGGTTGTCAAGGACATCGAGGTCTTTCTTGTATAGTTCTTCTGTGTATTCTTGCCATCTTTTCCTAATCTCTTCTGCTTCTGTTAGGTCCCTACCGTTTTTGTCCTTTATCATGGCCAGCTTTGCATGGAGCGCTCCGTTGATTTCTCCATTTTCTTGAAGAGATCTCTAGTCCTTCCCATTCTATTGTTTTCTGGTTTCTGATGGAAACTGGCTAAATATTTGTAATTTTGGGGAGGAGCTCACATTTACCTTGTGAGAATATTGAGAATGAGGGAAGACCAAAATTCACCTTAAAAAAATTAAAGCTTGCCTGTTAATTGTTCTGTGCAACAAGCTGACAACTGAAATTTTATACATTAATGAGCCCAGCAAAAATTGTGTATTACCTGTAAATAGTTTTAAGCCTCTTTAGGAAACATCCTTATTTTTTTCTCTCCCTGGTAGTGAGTAGAGGTTTTAAAACATCTTTTTCCCCCTGATGCTCCACATGAAATAACTGCTTTTAGGAGGCCTCTTGGGTTCAGTCTATCAGTAGAGGGTTGGGGTAGAGACAGCCCTGGTCAAACTACACAGCATGCTACGTCTTATTAAATGGAATTTAAAACCCTGACCTTCACAGGACATTCTTGTGACAGATGAAGGGCAAGAAGAAAATTACCCACTGATGATTACTTAAAACATTATGCATGTCCTTTATGTGTGGACCAAGTGGGAAAGAAAGAAGTGTGCTAGCTTGTGTAGAAGAGGATACAGGACATAGATACAATGAAGACTTTTTAAAAAGTAACACAGAAATGAACATAACCTGCAGCTACACAATAAAATATGCCTAATGGTACATGAAGTTTATAAAATGAGGATTCAGACCATAGAAAAATAGAACGAAAAGGAAGGAAGTAGAGATTCAAATTACTTTGTTACAAAAGGTGGGAGAAGCTGGTGAGCCTAATCTTGGAGAACCAGAAGCTGGCAGAGGGGCTCTACTAAAATCTCTCTTGCTTCTAATTCCACCAAACAGAATTTTTGTTATTATTGTAATGAGCTGACATGAGCATTGTCTTTTGGAGACAGTTCTACTGTCACTGTAAACTAGAATGTCTTCAAACCAGTAAGCAGTGAAGTGGCTAAATTTGCAGATGACACGAAGTTGTTCAGAATGGTGAGAACCAGGGAGGATTGTGAGGCACTCCAAAGGGATCTGTTGAGGATGGGCGAATGGGTGTCAATGTGGCAAATGGGGTTCAATGTGGCCAAGTGCAAAGTGATGCACATTGGAGCCAAAAATCCTAACTATAAATACACTTTGATGGGGTCCGAACTGGCAGAGACTGACCAGGAGAGAGATCTTAGAGTCATAGTAGATAACTCACTGAAAATGTCGAGACAGTGTGCGACAGCAATAAAAAAGGCCAATGCTATGCTGAGGATTATTAGGAAGGGAACTGAAAACAAATCAGCCAGTAACATAATGCCCCTGTATAAATAGATGGTGCAACCTCCTTTAGAGTACTGTGTACAGTTCTGGTCACCACACCTCAAAAAGGATATTATAGCATTGGAAAAAGTGCAGAAAAGGGCAACTCGAATGATAAAAGGGTTGGAACACTTTCCCTATGAAGAAAGGTGAAAACGCTTGGGGCTCTTTAGCTTGGAGAAACGATGGCCGAGGGGTGAAATGATCGAGGTTTATAAGATTATGCAATGGATAGAGCAGGTTGAGAAAGAAGTACTTTTCTCTCTTTCTCACAATACAAGAACTCATGGGCACTCAATGAAATTGCTGAGCAGTCAGGTTAGAACAGGTAAAAGGAAGTACTTCCATTGGAGCCAAAAATCCTAACTATAAATACACTTTGATGGGGTCCGAACTGGCAGAGACTGACCAGGAGAGAGATCTTAGAGTCATAGTAGATAACTCACTGAAAATGTCGAGACAGTGTGCGACAGCAATAAAAAAGGCCAATGCTATGCTGAGGATTATTAGGAAGGGAACTGAAAACAAATCAGCCAGTAACATAATGCCCCTGTATAAATAGATGGTGCAACCTCCTTTAGAGTACTGTGTACAGTTCTGGTCACCACACCTCAAAAAGGATATTATAGCATTGGAAAAAGTGCAGAAAAGGGCAACTCGAATGATAAAAGGGTTGGAACACTTTCCCTATGAAGAAAGGTGAAAACGCTTGGGGCTCTTTAGCTTGGAGAAACGATGGCCGAGGGGTGAAATGATCGAGGTTTATAAGATTATGCAATGGATAGAGCAGGTTGAGAAAGAAGTACTTTTCTCTCTTTCTCACAATACAAGAACTCATGGGCACTCAATGAAATTGCTGAGCAGTCAGGTTAGAACAGGTAAAAGGAAGTACTTCTTCACCCAAAGAGTGATTAACACATGGAATTCCCTGCCACAGGAGACGATGGCGGCTGCAAGCATGGGTGGCTTCAAGAAAGAATTGGATAAATATATGGAGCGGAGGTCCATCAGTGGCTATTAGCCACAAGGTATAGATAGGAACTCTCAGTCTGGGGCAAGTGATGTATTCTTGGTGCTTGGGGGGGCAGTGAGAGGGCCTCCCGATGGCACCTGGTATTTTTGGCCACTGTGTGACAGAGTGTTGGACTGGATAGGCCATTTGCCTGATCCAACATTCTCTTATGTTCTTATGTCTAAGGAGCGCAGCTGCAGAACACCCCTTATAAATACTTTGCATGAGATTGAGGGGAAAGAAACCTGGTCATCTGTCACTCACAAAAATCTTGCCATAATGTAAAAAAAAAGTGTGCAAAGTCAGGTTAAAAAGTTTTAAAGCCATGAAAAAGCCACATCATCCACTTTCAGCTGGTCTTGGTTGTTGTTTGTCTATGTGAATACATATATGATAAGACTATTCATAGTGAAAGGAAGCTACAATTAAAGATCTGTTTTATATACAGAAGAAAAGGGCCCCAGATATACTATGAATCCAGAATTAATTTTAACCGTTATTGGTGTGTGGAACCGGGATTCAGGCTGCAGACAACCACTTATACCTGATTTGCCTCAGTAAATGTGGGTTTCTGACCAGGCAACTCTGTAACCTGGAGGGGTGTGTGCACCAGAGCGTGGAGAACCAAGCCAGGTTTAAACCAGGATTGAGCTACATTAATATGTCATGTAAAACTATAATTAAAACTAACCATGTTTAATAAATCAAGCCACATTTTCAGATCCTGCTTTGACAATCCCTAAATAACTAAGGTTCATGGACTGGGCCATGTTCAGGTGATCAAACTAACTATAATTAGTTTAATTAAATCATTATTTCACATTAGATATGAGCATGAAGCCATAGAACTAGATCCAGCACAAAAGTTCCAGTTTGCTGTCGTGGTTAAGTGCGCGGTCTCTAATCTGGGAGAACTGGGTTTGATTCCCTACTCCTCCACTTGCACCTGGCTGGATGACCTTGGGCAAGCCATAATTCTGGCACAGCTGTTCTTGAAAAAGAGCAGTTTCTGTCAAAGTTCTCTCAGCCCCACCTACCTCAAAGGGTGTCTGTTGTGGGGAGGGGAAGGGAAAGGAGTTTGTAAGCCGCTCTGAGACTCCTTTGGGTAGTGAAGGGTGGGGTATAAACCCAATCTCCTCTTCTCTTCTTCTTATGCAGGAAGAAGCTGCTTATACTAACTTATCATAAGAACATAAGAGACGCCAATGTTGGATCAGGCCAAAGGCCCATCCAGTCCAACACTCTGTGTCACACAGTGGCCAGAAATACCAGTGCCATCAGGAGGTCCACCGGTGGGGCCAGGACATTAGAAGCCCTCCCACTGTTGACGCCCCCCTTAGCACCAAGAAGACAGAGCATCACTTGCCCCAGAGCCCCTAGCTATACCTTGTGGCTAATAGCCACTGATGGACCTCTGCTCCATATGCTTATCTAATTCCCTTTTGAAGCCGTCCATGCTTGTAGCACCCACCACTTCCTGTGGCAGTGAATTCCATGTGTTAATCACTCTTTGGGTGAAGAAGTACTTCCTTTTATCCGTTCTAACCCGACCGCTCTGCAGTTTCATGGAGTGCCCACGAGTTCTTGTATTGTGAGAAAGGGAGAAAAGTACCTCTTTCTCTACCTGCTCTTTCCCATGCATAATCTTATAAACCTCGATCATGTCACCCCTCAGTCGTCTTTTCTCCAAGCTAAAGAGCCCTAAGCGCTTTAACCTTTCCTCATAGGGAAAGTGTTCCAACCCTTTTATCATTCGAGTTGCCCTTTTCTGCACTTTTTCCAAAGCTATAATATCCTTTTTAAGGTGTGGTGCCCAGAACTGCACACAGTATTCCAAATGAGGTCTCACCATTGATTTATATAGGGGCATTATTATATTGGCTGATCTGTTTTCAATACCCTTCCTAATAATCCCCAACATAGCATTGGCCTTCTTTATTGCAGTCACACACTGTCTCGACATTTTCAGTGAGTTATCCACTACAACTCCAAGATCTCTCTCTTGCTCAGTCTCTGCCACTTGTATCCCCACTTGTATTTTCACTTACACTAGTCCTTGTGCAACTAACTTCTGGGCACTATAATATATAAGGAGGAACACAGATATGGTGCAAGATCTTGTGCAAGCAGAACTTCACCAAATCCATTTATGTTTCTGTTTGTATATCATTGGATCCAAACCATAGTCTTTGATACCACTTCAGAAACTTCACCAAAGGAGAAACTAACATGTCTGCAATTGTTGCCATCGCTTAAATAAAACAATGTTGAAAAGGGCAAATGACAGAAAATAAAGTCATCATCATTGATAAAGGTCACTGTAACAATGGAAATTCAGCATGAAAACTGGGATGAGCTGGACCAGTGCTGGAATATGAGTAGATGATATAGCATGCCATATCCATGGACAAAGTGCTTATGGATTCCCAGGACTGTTTTAAAGCAGCCAAAGTGCAAGACAGGAGCCATTCATATGCCCATGCTGCACCTACATAACTTGACACAAGAAGAGGCTGTGGCTCAGTGACAGAACATCTTTTTTGCATACAGAAGCTTCCAGGTTCAGTTCCCACCATCTCCAGTAAAAAGGATCAGGTAGTAGGTGATGTGAAAGATGTCTGCCTAAGACCTTGGAGAGTTGCTGCAGTCACAGCAGAAAATACTGACCTTGATAGACCAATGGTCTAACTCAATATAAGAGAGCTTCGTATTCGTGTATGACCACAGTGGAAAATGATTATATGCCTCTCAACTAGCATTGCTTTGTGGAGGGGAATTTCTTTTTCTGAAATTCACCTTTTTTAGATATAGCCATTGATGTCTCTTATTATCGTTTTTCTCTTTTAAAAGAGGGGTTGCGCTTTCATTTCCCTTTGAAGAGATTTTTTTTGTAACTTCAGCATTTGCTGTTGTTTTAAGTTACGCACCACAGGGTAGTGTTCTAGCAGGAGTATAGGAAGGTCTGAGAAGACATTGCCTGCCTCTGAGAATCTACAGAGTGAAATTCTGAAATTTTGCATAACCTCGCTTCCTGCCTCTCCTCTCTTTGAACTAATTCCAAATTCTTTTTTTAAAAAAAAGACCGAAAGAAATGGGCTGCTGTATTTCAGGGAGAAATTGGGTAAAGAGGAATTAAGAAAATCTCTCTTAACGAAGCTACTCTCAACAGACTGTAATGATGCTTCTATCCACATAATCAAAGTGATTAAAGCAAAGCAAAAAGGTTCTCCCAGTCCTCTCTTTCAGTGCATATTTGTGCATTACATTTCAGATCATATTAGTAACTGTGAGGACAAAAACAAGAGATGGGAGCTATTTAATCAATCAGTCCTTGTGAGGAGAGAATATTAATAGCCCTGCAAATAAGACCAAATGGAAGAGACACAAATAATCCTTCCTGTTGTGTGTAGAAATCAGCCCTGATGGTTTCACACTCTTATATACCTGGTAAAGCCAGCTCTGACTCACAAGACCTTATGCCAGAAGAAATGGTGTTAATCTGTAAATTGCTACTGGGCAATTTAATTTTGCTACAACAAGCAAACAAGGCTGCCCCTCTGGAGTGAATAAGCCTTTTAGCATACCAGATGGAAGGTAAAGGTAAAGGCTTCCCTTGCTCGAAAGCCAGTTGAATCCATCTCCGTTTCCAAGCCGAAGAGCCAGCGCTGTCCAAAGTTGTTTCTGTGGTCATGTGGCCGGCATGACTAGACGCTGAGGCACACGGAACACTGTTACCTTCCCACCAAAGCGGTGCCTATTTGTCTACTTGCAATCTCTTCCTTTCGAACTGCTAGGTTGGCAGGAGCTGGGACCAGAGACAGGAGCTCACTCCATCATGCAGCACTCGGGTCTTGAACTGCTGAACTACCGACCTTCCAGTCTGCAGCTCAGTGTCTTAAGTCTCAGTGAGCCACTGCAGCCCCTACCAGATGAAAAGCAATAGTCTAATAGGAGCTGTCCATTTATTGTGGTGTGTCCTTGAAACATACACAAAGTTTCAAAAACAGTAAGGGGCTTTCCCAACCCCGCACAAAGTAACCAGGAATGTTCCTTCCTACCACAGTAAACTACAGCATATGCCAATGGGGCACCAAATAGAACTGATGTCTTTTTACCAGAGCACTCCTTTAAACTTAGTTAAATGCATCAGTAGTTTCACCTGCAGGCAGTCTGCAGTTAAATGCTGAGCAATTAAAGTCTAGTGCCTGGGAGCAATATTTTAACAGAGTACAACCCCTCACTTTTCTGGTCCTTCTGTCAAAAGTATGAGAATAGTGAATTCTACTGAATAGTGAATTCTACTGAAGCAACAATGGGTGATTCTGCATCTGGCATTCGCTCCACATTTTCTCAACACTGAGGAAAAGGTGCAGCTCAAAACACCATTCAAATACCCCGGGGGGCAACACCACAAAATCCGATGATCAAAGAAAGTGAAAGCGAAAGCAGCATGCAATGCAGAGGGGAATTTCTGTTCCAAGGTGGGTTTGGTAAAACAACAGAGGGAAATGCCAATGCAGAATCACCCAATGACTCTAAGAGAAATGTGACATAAACTAATAGGTAAAATGATAGTCTATAAGGCTGCAATCCTAAACACACATTTTCCCTTTTGTCTAATTCTCCTACTCACTCACCATACCATAAATAAATAAATAATCCTACTCACTAGCTGGCTCCTTTGCTTTAAAAAAATCACATAGCTTTACAAAGCTTCAAATCTATCTCTTTAATCTCCTTGTTGTGTCTACTGACCGCCACCTGAGGTCAGCACACACACCTGAGCTTCAGTCCTGGACAACAATGGGGACTAGGATCCTAGCCCTACACTGGGGAACCAATGGGAACCATGGCGGGAGATTCAAACCCACCAATGGTGACCAGGGGGTGTCCCCAGGTTTGTATATAGTTGGCCTCCTGGCCGTTTGTTGGTCCTTCTTGTTGTGTACTGAATAAAGCGTGCTATGCACCACCACGCAGTCTATCGTTTGTACGGGCGACCACCCACTACATAACAGTGGCGACGAGGGTGGGATGATCGCCCTCCCACACAACGACCCTAAGCCGCGTCCCAGCGCCAACCAGCTGCTCGGGGGCCCGCCGCCTCGCCAGCCCGGCTCGCCAGCCAAAGTGCGCCGTCGCGCTCCCCGGCCGCTGCCTTCTTCGGGGCCGCTGGCCGGTTCCGGCTCCCACGCCGCCCGTCGCTGGAGCATAAGAGATACCAATGTTGGATCAGGCCAAAGGCCCATCCAGTCCAACACTCTGTGTCACACAGTGGCCAAAAATACCAGGTGCCATCAGGAGGTCCACCAGTGGGGCCAGGACATTAGAAGCCCTCCCACTGTTGACCCCCCCCAAGCATCAAGTAGTGTTACCTGGGGCAAAATGGCCCTTGAATTTACTGGGCAGGTTCCAAGTAGGTAGTGTACAGGGACAGCCAGACTCCTAGCCATATGTATAATCTTTGGGGGGACTGAGGAGCATCAGCCTCCCCCCCAAAAAAAATTTTCAGGAAGGTGCTCAGCCTCCCCCGGGGGCAACTGGTTCCAGCCACCCTTGCACCCCCACCCCATTCTGAAGCCATGTTCAGCGGCTGGGTTGGGACTGGGAGGGAAGTTAGGGCAGGGGCTTGCTTCCTCCTGGAAACGAAGACCCACTCTCAGCTCCCAGTAGCCCTTAGTTCTGCCGGAGCTGGAGACTAGAGGGCAGCACATGGAGTCTGGCTTCCATTTCATTCCAGTCCAAGGACACATCTTCAACCCCCAGTCCCAAAACACTTCCTCTACTCCCAGGGGTTATCACTGTACTCTGGGGGCTGTCATTTCAGTCTCAGAAAACATTTGCTACCCCCTGGGACTGTCATTCCACTCTGGGGCTTTTGAATCCAGTTCCAGAATACTTCTGCTACTCCCAGGGGCTGTCATTCCACTCTGGAGGCTGTCATTCCAGAGATCTCAATAGAAAATCCATTCCACATTTTCTTTGCAACTCTTCTTGAGCTGTAAGGTATTTCAATGGAGCCCATGCAAGTCAATTGACATTCCTGGTTCCCATTATTTCCAATGCACCTTCAAGTCTCCCCCATTGTTTCCAATGGGCAATCCTGTCATTCCTTTTAGTACATCTAGTATGAAGGATGCTGTCAAGCACCCAGTAAAGTGCAGAGGTGCTGCTGCCTCCTTCCCAAGGCGACTTTGAGGCTGGGTTGAGGCTTTTCTGCTTGGAGCTGTTTGCCTTGCATTGGGAAGGGATAGCTCTAGTGGTGGGGAAAACTCCTAGAGGAAGAGCTAGAAGAGGGGATGGATATTCCTTAGGAGAGAAGGATCCCATAATGATAATCTCCCCCCCTCCAGCCCATTTCCTCATCCTCCTCCACATTTCCGAGCCCAGTCAGGCACAGAGAGG
>NW_015161984.1:247394-247550 GCF_001447785.1 Gekko japonicus | reverse complement strand
CTCTTATGTTTTAACTCAGTGTGCTGCAGCATTGAAAAAAAGTCAAACTCTTAAGGTAGAGATGATTAGGAAAGGGATTGGGAATGAAACAGCTGAGATTGTAATGTCCCTGTATAGATCCATGGGGTGGAACTGTTGTATGGAACTGCAGTCACT
>NW_015161984.1:247087-247250 GCF_001447785.1 Gekko japonicus | reverse complement strand
TAGCAGATTTTCCCCATCAAATCTTCAGTTCCCCTCAGTGACTGAGTTGCCTTACAGTACCGTGTATAAATTCCTTGTCATAAAAGACTTGACTGTCCCACCCTATGTTTTATATTTTTAATTTAGGCTTTTTCTCAGTTCAGGAACTCTACTCAAAATACAG
>NW_015161984.1:243059-245232 GCF_001447785.1 Gekko japonicus | reverse complement strand
TCCTACTAGACCGCCTACACCCTGATCGGGCTCCGGGCCAGCGGAAACCCACCGAGCAGAGGGAAGCGCCACGAGGGTTCTTCCCTGGGGAACCCGTCTTTGCCCAGAACTTTGGCAGGGGCCCACAGTGGCTCGCCGGGCGCATCATCAGACCAACGGGCACCGTCATGTACGAGGGGTCCACAGAGTGCGGCCAGGGCCTCAGGCGGCACATCGACCAGCTCCGGCGGCGAATGCTGCCTGATCACATGCCAGCAGAGGTACCGGAGCAGCGGGCAGAGCTAGAAGAGGGTCCTAACGAGGGTCCAGAACAAACCCTGCCCGCACCAGAGGACTCACACCAGGATAACCAGCCCCCGGCAGCGGATGCGGGGTCCCCAGAGCCCGAACCAGTAGCCGCAGAGGCCCCAGCACCACCTCAGACTTCTGCCCCGGAGGTCCGAACCCCGGAGGCCCCAGCTCCGGCCCCCAGACGATCCGCAAGGGTGCGACGGCCCCCAGCGTACCTTAAAGACTATGTCTCATAGGGGAGGGTTCGGACTATGGGGGGAGGGATGTTGTGTCCACTGACCGCCACCTGAGGTCAGCACACACACCTGAGCTTCAGTCCTGGACAACAATGGGGACTAGGATCCTAGCCCTACACTGGGGAACCAATGGGAACCATGGCGGGAGATTCAAACCCACCAATGGTGACCAGGGGGTGTCCCCAGGTTTGTATATAGTTGGCCTCCTGGCCGTTTGTTGGTCCTTCTTGTTGTGTACTGAATAAAGCGTGCTATGCACCACCACGCAGTCTATCGTTTGTACGGGCGACCACCCACTACATAACACTCCTTTTCTGGTGAATTTACATCCATTACTTTATCCAAGAGTGATATTGCCCTGTCAGATGAAAAGGAATTCCTAGACTTAGGAATATCAAAGAAAACTGAAGAAAATATACTCTAATTTAAAAAATCTTCACAGGAAAAAAATGAATATATTAAGCAGTTTCCAGGAACTAAAATTAACCTTAAATATGAACATAAGAACATAAGAGATACCAATGTTGGATCAGGCCAAAGGCCCATCCAGTCCAACACTCTGTGTCACACAGTGGCCAAAAATACCAGGTGCCATCAGGAGGTCCACCAGTGGGGCCAGGACATTAGAAGCCCTCCCACTGTTGACCCCCCCCAAGCATCAAGTAGTGTTACCTGGGGCAAAATGGCCCTTGAATTTACTGGGCAGGTTCCAAGTAGGTAGTGTACAGGGACAGCCAGACTCCTAGCCATATGTATAATCTTTGGGGGGACTGAGGAGCATCAGCCTCCCCCCCAAAAAAAATTTTCAGGAAGGTGCTCAGCCTCCCCCGGGGGCAACTGGTTCCAGCCACCCTTGCACCCCCACCCCATTCTGAAGCCATGTTCAGCGGCTGGGTTGGGACTGGGAGGGAAGTTAGGGCAGGGGCTTGCTTCCTCCTGGAAACGAAGACCCACTCTCAGCTCCCAGTAGCCCTTAGTTCTGCCGGAGCTGGAGACTAGAGGGCAGCACATGGAGTCTGGCTTCCATTTCATTCCAGTCCAAGGACACATCTTCAACCCCCAGTCCCAAAACACTTCCTCTACTCCCAGGGGTTATCACTGTACTCTGGGGGCTGTCATTTCAGTCTCAGAAAACATTTGCTACCCCCTGGGACTGTCATTCCACTCTGGGGCTTTTGAATCCAGTTCCAGAATACTTCTGCTACTCCCAGGGGCTGTCATTCCACTCTGGAGGCTGTCATTCCAGAGATCTCAATAGAAAATCCATTCCACATTTTCTTTGCAACTCTTCTTGAGCTGTAAGGTATTTCAATGGAGCCCATGCAAGTCAATTGACATTCCTGGTTCCCATTATTTCCAATGCACCTTCAAGTCTCCCCCATTGTTTCCAATGGGCAATCCTGTCATTCCTTTTAGTACATCTAGTATGAAGGATGCTGTCAAGCACCCAGTAAAGTGCAGAGGTGCTGCTGCCTCCTTCCCAAGGCGACTTTGAGGCTGGGTTGAGGCTTTTCTGCTTGGAGCTGTTTGCCTTGCATTGGGAAGGGATAGCTCTAGTGGTGGGGAAAACTCCTAGAGGGAGAGCTAGAAGAGGGGATGGACATTCCTTAGGAGAGAAGGATCCCATAATGATAGTCTCTGCCCCC
>NW_015161984.1:242343-242791 GCF_001447785.1 Gekko japonicus | reverse complement strand
GGGGGCAACACTGGGAGGGCTTCTGGAGTTCTGGTCGTGCTGGTGGACCTCCTGATGGCCCCTGGCTTTGGGCCACTGTGTGACACAGAGTGTTGGACTGGATGGGCCACTGGCTTGACCCAACATGGCTTCTCTTATGTTTTAACTCAGTGTGCTGCAGCATTGAAAAAAAGTCAAACTCTTAAGGTAGAGATGATTAGGAAAGGGATTGGGAATGAAACAGCTGAGATTGTAATGTCCCTGTATAGATCCATGGGGTGGAACTGTTGTATGGAACTGCAGTCACTGAGGGTATTTTTGTATTTCCTGCATTGTACAAGGGGTTGGATTAGATGACCCTGGAGGTCCCTTCCAACTCTGATTCTATGACTGTGATTTGTATTAACCCGTTATGATGAACTCCTGTATCTCCCTAACTGTCTAGCAGATTTTCCCCATCAAATCTTCA
>NW_015161984.1:214508-242267 GCF_001447785.1 Gekko japonicus | reverse complement strand
TCTCATGAGAAAAGCAATAGGCAAGCATTACAGCATCGTCTCCCCCACACAACCTCCAGCAGTTATCTTGTGCATTCCAACGCAGGAGCAGGATGATAGAAAATAAGCCGGGTGCAACAGGGAAAGGATATGTACACAGAGGTCACAGAAAACAGAATGGCAGCTTGCTGACAAGATCTCAGTAGGATGTCTCTGTTAGACTGATGAGGAATTGTTATAGGAAGGGTATATGAGATTAAAGTATATGAGAGAGAGAGAGTCTGAAAATGTAATACAGGTTTCTGTGGACTGCCTCCCCTATTGTATCACACAGACCTTGCAATAGCATTGTAGCTAACCCCACCTAAGAAACTTCTATGCTGTTTCTATAATTTCTAAAATGTACTTCACACCAACTGTGCATCTCCATTCCTTTCTAATTCCTCTCAACTATGTACAGCTTTCTATGTCGTGCTTCATTTGGACCGCTTTGCTTTCTCAGGTCTTAGAATCCTTCTTTTCTATAACCATGGATCTACATCCCCTTCCTCAAGCCTTGCTGCTTGTCCCAACTCTCTAAAGTCAGAGCAGTTTGGCCAGTGGCAACCCTCTGCCTGTCCAGGAAGTTCAATTAAATACCACTAAAGGTTTTGTCTCCACTGCTACATCACTTAATGCATCACAATATAGGTTCATGTTCATGCTATAATTTATGATGCTTTAGTTTGGGAAGATCTGTTTTCTTAGTCACATCAGTTGGTGCTATTTCCCCCCTGTAAATTCCTCTTCCATCCCAATGGACTCTGCTGCTCACATGTTGTCTGTCAATCCCCTCTTTATCCCACCCTTCCTCCAGTCTCCCTTCCCTTATATTGACCTCACAACAATGGCAATATCACCCAGCCTGATGAAGGGAGCTTTGACTCTTGGAAACTTATTCCCTGGAACTCTTGTTGGTCTCTAATCTGCTACTGTACTCAAATCTAACTGTCCCAGTATCACCAAGTAAGTGTCATGCAAAATGTAGATCTGAACATGGGTCTCCTCAATCCACACTGGTCTTCATGCCATTGATCCATCTACTTCAGCATGGTCTGCTCTGATGCAGGTGATCTCTAGAGATTCAGACAGAGAAAGATCCTTTCCAACACCTGTTCTCTTAGACCTTCTCGGTTTAAACCTTTATCTTTTGGCACACAAAGCATGATTTCTCTACCATGAGTCCATCAGTGTCATCATTGTCTACTCAGACTGAAAGTGGTTCTCCAGGGTTTTATGTAGAGGATTTTGCCCATGCCATGCTTTGTTTCTGAGCTGTTGGGCCTGGCTAGGGGGGTTCTCAAGGGTTCCCAGGTCCCCCTAAATTTCTGGAGAGCCCCTTCCTAAATCCCACATGGCTCCACCTCCATAAATAGTGACAATGGCCTGTGATGTCACTGGCTCCTCCCTATGATGTCACTGGGCCTCGGTTCTTTTAAGGACCTAGCACAGCAATGTTTCTGGCCCAGCCCTAGCCCCCCCCCCCGGGAAATTGGAAAGTCTACGCCCTTGTTCCCAGCTGCCTGCACTGGCTGGTGCTGAGTGTGCAGGTGGTGCAGTCAAATGAGCACAGGCAGTGTGTGTGGGCGACAGGAAGAAAGATGTACAGGGCAGATGGCGGCAATGCAGATGGGAGGTAGACATGGGGGGCTGGTGGTGGACAGATGGGGGCCCCTGGGCACTGGCTGCCCAGTGCTGCCCAAAATCTGAAACTGGTCCTGGACTATGGACACAGATTTACCTGTCAGTGACGAGCTACCCTATGCCCACAGTCATCACAGCCACTGGCCAAATTTTCACCAAGCAGCCTCAGCAGAATTACCAGCGTAGATGGAGCCAGGCAGCTTGACTTGCTGATGGACTGTTTTAACATCCCTACCTGCCCCTGTGTCACCCTTGTAAAGACTGGCAATGAAATCCCTTGGATGCCCTCTTAATTTTTAAGGGTGCAGATTCTTAAAGAGCTTCTCTTTTTCAGATTTTGACCATCAAATGAAATAACCAACCACTTTAAAAAAATCTTGTAAGGTTTCCTCCTAAGGAGAAATGAAAATAGGCCCCTATTGTGGAGATAACACAACGTTTGCATATTCCAGGCACTGTACCACCCTCTGTATTGTTTGAAATGATTATTAAAGTGTAATTTTCATATGGTGATAAAATACATTTCAAATTATATTTGATTGAACACTTTTAATGTTGGTATAGTTATAACAATGACCCTGCTGCTTCAGAACAACCTATTAAAAATACAATTTTCTGTAGGTGTTTTGGCAGGCAGCCCATAGCAAAAGCTGCACTGATCCACAGAGACAAGGAAATGCAAATAATAAGACAGGAAGAATATTTCTCACACAAATTGGTCTGTCTTCTAGTAGGAGTTAAGACCCAAGGATATCTCTAGGGCATGTTAGGTCTCACAAGTGCAGTGGCCTCTGGTGCAATGCAGGGTTAATGATGACATTGACCTCAGGGGTGCATAAGACCCCCTTAGTGGGCTGGGAAAAAATGATATTGCTACTACTACACAGGCCTGACTGCATTATGTCTTGCCAATAGTGGCAAGGTGGTGTGTGATTCACTCCCTCAATCTGGCTGGCAGCAATGGTAGTAAAGCACATACGGAGAAGCTGCATTATGTTTGACTGTCTGATGCAAGCCTGCTCACTGCCATAGGATTGCCAGTCCCAGGTGGGGGTGGGGGTGGGGGATCCCCGGATTTTTAGGGCTGCTCACAGACACCAGCCAGCTGGCTGGTGGGGACGGAACCCCCCCCCAGTTGTCAGCGGCCCCACTTGAAAAGAGTGGTGGCCATGCATGCCTGCCCTGCAAGCAGTGATCTTGCTGCCTGCAAGGCAGGTACCTGCTCTTTTGAAGTGGGAGCCACTTGTGCCTGCCCTGCAAGCAGTGAACTCGCCCAACCTGCAAGCAGTGAACTTCCCCCAACCATTCAAAGGGAAGATTCCCTTTAAATAGTTGGAAGAAAGGGGGGAGGCTTTCGCATATGGCACCGTGTCCCAGACACAATGACCTCACTCTGTGTGGCATCATCATGTCGGGGATGGCCCCTCCTCCCAGCATGCTCCCCAAATCCCCCCGGCTGGGGAGAAAATACGACCTGGCAACCCTACACTGTCACCCAAACAGGACAGCTATTCTGCTTAGCCCTTCTTGCCAAGGCTGTTTGACTGTCAGGCAGCGTTGATTGCCATCACCTCTGACTAGAAATTAAAAATAATTAGGAGAGTAATCCTAAGCAGATCTATTCAGAATTCTCTCAGTTCTATTCAGTGGGCGCATACTCCAAAGAAAGTGTTCTTAGGATTGTTTTGTGAAACTCTTAGCTCTCACCACCAAAGGGAGAGGGAGACATTAATAAATCCTCATAGTGTTAATAATGACCCAAACGTTGAGAAACTGTTAGTTATGAACTTGTTTCTCCTACTTCAATTTGTCCTATTTCACAATTCATCATGCCGCACTGAAATGGCATGGGGCAATGTGGTGTCTTCAGAGTTATGAGGTCTATCAGGACAAAGACTAATATTATCCCTAAAAATGTCATCCCTAAAAATTATCATACACACAGACCGATTTCCCACAAGCAGCTGCGCCACCCTTGCTCTTCCCTTTTCCCCGATTGTATTTGTCAATTTCCCACTACTTGCTGTGCGGCTGCATTTTGACCCACAGCATCCCCCGATTTCCCCCGTGTCTTCTAGATCCCTGTTTTTGGAGATCGAGAAGATGCGGGAAAAATTGGGGGATGCTGTGGGTCAAAATGCGATCACACAGCAAGTAGTGGGAAATTGACAAATACAATCGGGGGAAGAGAAGAGCGAGGGTGGTGCAGCTTCTTGTGGGAAACTGGTCACAGTATAAGCATGTTATGTATCATAGTGCATAAACAATTAGTTTCACAATGGTTGCCTTGCTTATCATTTATCCCCTTCATCTGTACTTCTTGTCTCAACCCTGGAAAGCTTCTAACAGAAGATTCCCGTTCTGGCACATCAAAAGCTTCTTTGCTGCTTTTGCCTTTGAATTTCACTTTTGGGATTGTTTTTTACCTCAACATTTGAAATCTTTGGAATTGCATTCTTCTTGCTTTGATTGTTTGCCTGACACAGTACCACAGTTAGTGGCAATAACACAGAAGTAAAATAGATCAAGGGAATTGAAATGTTTGGGATATTTCAGTCAACTTTATATGGAATTAGTAACTCTAGAGAACTTTGTGGGAGATCAGAAAGAAAGTTCTATCAAAACTCTGGAGTGGATTGTGGAATCTGGGAGTCCATAATTTATTCTCAGGAGACAGAAAGAAGACATAGCCTTGGACTTTACTTTGCATGTTGATACAGCAAAAGGGCAGTGAAAGGTAAAAGATCAGAAGGCTTTGCTTTGAGGCTGGGATGCCAAATCTTCTCTATATCCTATCTGCAAATGAAACTTTTCAGTTTAGCTTTTAGAATCCCTCTCACTGCATCAGAAGAATTCTGAGATTAATTGTGAAGAATATATCCTTGGACTGCACTTCAACTGAAGTCTTACTGCCTTCTAATAAAATATCATCCAAGAAACTAAAAACTTCACAATACGGTATTATGATAAGAAATTGTCTCAGGTTGATTTTGAAAGAAAAAACTAGAATAGTTTAAACTGATGGATGGAGGACAATGTGAAAATCTGCAACACTGCAAAATGATTTAAGACTAAAAAAAAATAAAATATATTTTGTAAACTTTAATTTTAAAAGTTCTATTTATTTCAATATATATTCTACCCTCCCCACAAGTGGGCTCGGGGCAGATTACAGGATAAATTCTAAAACACTTCAAATACATATATTTATAAGATAATTAAAACAGTTTTAAAACTGCATAATTTAAAACATGCCACACTATTTGTTTATTAAATGGATGGATAGAAAATGGATGCTTATTAATTTCAATTCAGGAACAGAAACTATTTCTAGAGGGACTGAGGCTGATATCTGAAAGAATTCAAGGGTACCGTTTGGCTTTGGATAGAGAGAGAAAATGAGGTATGATGGGCTGAGTGAGCAGGCCTTCCAAGTGCTTGGCAGACAGAGAAGTGACAAATGTCTCTCCTCCATTTACTTTATGATTTAGATAGCCATTTGTATAGCTCTCAAACCTTTTCGCAAAACTAGAAATAGCCAAAGGCCATCAAGCTTGATCATACTATCTAAAGTGTAAAATATGCTCCCCACAATTCAGTCTGTGCAAATAATGCATCTGATGACATAGGCTGTTTCCTACAAACGCTCAGCCTATTATATGCTGACTCTTTCAAGGTGCTACAGAACTTTTCATGTCATTTCCACCACAATGTGCCACAAGACAGTATTAGCTGTAGTGTTGCCTAGTCCAGGGTGGATTAACAGTAGCTTTATATGTCATAAAACCAGCTCCAGAAGAGGTCAATATGGATCTGCAAATTAAAACTGAATCTATATAAAAGTGATGGCCACTCTGAATGTTCTGAAGAATCAGAGAATGAGGAAACATAAAAGACTGCCACTTCTTCGCCTTGTCAGTTTGTCAGAGAGCCAGTTTGGTGTAGTGGTTAAGTGCGTGGACTCTAATCTGGGAGAACCGGGTTTGATTTCCCACTCCTTCACTTGCACCTGCTGATGTGACCTTGGGTCAGTCACAAGCTCTGGCACAGCTGTTCCTGAAAGAGCAGTTTGTGTCAGAGCTCTCTCAGCCCCACCCACCTCACAGGGTGTCTGTTGTGGGGAGGGGAAGGGAAAGGAGTTTGTAAGCCACTCTGAGACTCCAAGTGAAGGGCGGGGTGTAAATCCAATCTCTTCTCTTCTTCTTCTTCTTCTTGTCTGAACATGGAAATCTCGTCCTCGTTTTGTTTATTAAACTCAAGAGCAATGATTCCATAAATTAATATTCTCAGGAAAAACGATGGGCGAAGTGCGGCTAATCTGAGCCGCACCAAAGTTGAGACGCCGCAGCGGGATCCCACGGATCCCCTGAGCCGCGGCGCTGTCGCTCCCCGGCACGATCAGATGCCAGGGAGAAAGGGATGGTGGGAAGGGAAGGCTGGTGAACCGCGCATGCTCACACATGCGCAGTTCGGCCAGGAGCCGGGGATGTGCCGGCGCAAGGACGTGCTGGCACAAGGACGCGCCAGCGATCCCACGCCCGCACCTGCCGCGGCCCTTCCGGATGAACCACCCAGGTAGGTGGTTCTTTTTTGGTGTGGGGTTTTGGGCGGGAGGGACGGATCGGGGACGGCCAGGCAACGCTTCCCAGATGTTGCCATGGGATCGCACCCATTTGCCGCCCGATCCGTCCCTCTCTCGGCCCAATTCCTCGTGTGTGACCAGGGCCTCAAATGTTCATCCTGCTGCCACAGAGTCAAAAAGTGCATTACTTGAGGGAAATAAAGTCTACATCCTTCAGACATGACCTGAAAGTCATTCACTCAAGCTCTTTCTTTCTTTGCTCCTTTAGAACATACAAAGAGATGAGAATGGGTATGTGTGGGTATGTTTTCTTATCTCTAAAAGTTGTGATCTCGTGGCTTTCCAGAGTCACTCCTTTGGCTGGCTTCTAGAAGTCTAACTGGACTTCTGTATTATTATGGGCACAATTCAAAATATTGATTTGCTTCATTTATACCCCACCTTTCTCTCCAATGTGAACCCATAGCAGTTTACATCATTCACCTCTCCTTCATTGCAGCTGTTTGGTCTACATATTAGTTTAGTCCTTACCTTACAGACTCTATTCGCCTATAGACTCCTGTATAACATTTAAAACCAATCCCAAATTGTTTTTCACTGGCACCATCCACTCCAGGCAAAAGTTTGAATAATAGCATTGTCCAATGCTGACCTACAGCAACCTAGTATCTGCTGGAGATTTGCCAAAGCAGAAACATTTTCCAGAATCCATATAAACAACTTTTTGGAATATCATTTTGTCTCTACAGTTATTCTATCATTTGTGTGGGGAGATTTAGCATGTTTAATATATTTAATTGCTTTTAAATTATGATCACTCCTACTGAGGTGATAAATTTGAAATGCAAAGGCAGCAGTCCTAAGCTCCACTAAAATCACATCAGGACTTAAGTGTGTATAAACTCAGCATACAGCTGCATCCAGCTTGCTACATTTAATAAAATTGCAGTTGCAAAAGTGGCATCCTGTCTGGAACATGAAGTAGCTTCTCCGGGATATTTCTTCATAGCACTGAAAATTATATATCTTATAAACCTGCAATGAGCTTTAGAAAACTGAGACACTTTGATATAGCCAATATATCCAAGTGTCAAGAGACTGCTTTGGTGCACATTGCTGGCAAGCTCATCTCGCCATCCTACAGATTCCTTTCCACAGAAGGGAGAGGGAATGTGGATAAATAAGGCAGTGTTGTTTTTCTAAGGCAATATTTTCAAATTAGCATCCAACAGTTGAGTATGAGCTTTTGTTAGCTACCCCTCCTTACTGTCATCTTCAGTTTCTGTTGCCATAGAAACCACAGCAGACCATATTCAGGACAGTCTTGAGTCTTAATAAATTCATTCCTATTCCCAAATGTGACCTGACCAGGATCTATGGGAAAATTATGCTAGGAATTGTCAGAATCTCAACAACAGGCTTCCCAAAGGTAATGCCACGGAGAGGTGGCAATTTATAAATTGTTTCACCCACTTTTACCCTCTGATTGTGTCCTTCCCTCTAGTCTTCAGTGCAGCAGCTGCTTCCTCTCATCCAGCTCTCAAAATTGAGCTCAGGCACACAGGCTGATTAGAATGACGCTGAGGGATAGAAGAGACTAAATGGCAAACCGCTGTCACCCTAATACAGCCAGGCTAAGAGCCCAATTGTCAACAATGTCATGATGTGTTCCCCACAGAGACAAATTCTGCAAAGACCACGGAGGCCAACTCCAGGCCTCATCAGCACAAAATGGCCATTTAAACCAGGAGTTCTCAACTTAGTTGAGTGGCTGGAACTAGTAATTTCAAAGCAGTGTGAAGAATCACACCTTTCCTTGGGTACCAGGGAGGAATTCAAAGCAAAAAAACATTTACATTCAAATAGTTTACTGCTTAATGATAAACAAATTTGTGTTTGACACAAGACTTCTCAAACGATCCAGTAAAAAGCATTTGAGAATCACCGTACCACTCTACAACTTGGTGCATGAGTAGATAATAGTTCATCTGAAGAAATGAGCTCTCACTTGGGACAGCTCATGCTGGTATAAATGTCATTAGTCTTTAAGGTGTTGCTGGACTTTTTTTCCAAAAGAACGGTGTGATTTTAGTGTAATCCCCTAATGCCATTTTGATTCAGAGCAAGCTCAACTAATATTTGAGCTCTTAAAAAAAACCTCTTTCCTTATTTTTTTTCCCTAGCCCACTCCAAAATTGGACCTTATTTCGTTCTTGTTGATACTGATACTGTATCAGGTCCTGAATACCAACTCTACTCTCCAACATTTCCTGAACCCCACTCTATTTTTCTCCCATAATTTACTTGGGGATGGCAATGATGGAACGATCTTTCAAGAGGACTCCTTTAGTCCCTTACATCTGGAATACTGAAGCGTGCTAGGCACTAAGGTCCCTGGGACATGTAGTTTGGTACCTGAGTACAGAGTCAAGACATTGTTCTGAAGGCAAAGTGTTCCAGCATGTAGTTTCAGAGCACCTTAAAAAGGTAAAGGTTTCCCTTGCTCAAAAGCCAGCCAAATTCAGCTCCAGGGGGCGGTGCTCATCTCCATTTCCAAGTTGAAGAGCCAGCGCTGTCCAAAAACTTTTCCGTGGTCATGTGGCTGGCATGACTAAATGCCGAGGCACATAGGACGCTGTTACCTCCCCACTGAAGTGGTACCTATTTATTTACTTGCAATTTCTTGCTTTCAGAGCTCCTCACATCTCTACTAAACATACACAGGTGCCCTGCAAAGCTACTTATCCTAGTGCCCCTGACATATGGAATTTCAGCATTCTAAATTACAGACATTACAAAAAGGTCTCAGTCTACATTGTCATGCTGCTATAAAAATATTGGAGGAGGGGAGGAAAGGTAATGGCCGTGGCACTAGAGGAGAAGTGATATTGGCCTGAACTCAATATGAGATGGTCATGAACTTTAGTGGACTTCAGTTTCAGTGTCATTTTTAGCCATTTTAGCTTGACGTGTTTCTTTACATAGAAAGTGTAAAAATAATACAACAGACCAAACCCTCTTTTTTCACAAACCCACAAAAACCCTTGGGGGGGGGGGGGGGGATGGGACAGACCCGTATATGAAAGATGAAGATGGCCAAAAATGTGTAGCCTGGATAGGGTTGCCATATGGTAAAAAGTCGGAGTAATGGTATTTTTTAAAAATAGTAGAATCACAAGGTGCTATATGTATAATTTATTATACCACTTAATAAATGATACTTTATAGTAAATAAATGGTGCACCTTCCTGCTTTGCTATATAAAAAATAAAATACGTTATCCATTCTTTGTCTTGGGGACTGATATAAAGCAGCACAAAGCTTTGCATAGAGATTCAGCTCTATTCATTTAAAACATTGTTCTGTGCCCCAATGTTATTATTATTATTGTATGGCATTCTGTGTAGTATAGCCAGGAGATCCTAAGATTATCTGACAGCCAGAAGTTCTAGCTCTTTTAGCATTATGCCCCACTAGGTGGTGAGCTTGACTTGTTTTTAAGACAAGAGACATTTTGGAGGTCGTTTTCCATTGCCTTCCTCTTCCAAATACTAGCCAGGGCAACCCTGCTTAGCTTCCAAGATCTGATTAGATCAGGCTAGCCTGAGCTACCCAGGTCACGGCCATGCCCCAATGAGTCTTCCCTCAAAGACCAAAACAGACCTAGAAAGGGCCCCTCTCTGTCCTCCTACCTTTTCCTGAAAGAAATCAATGCTTGAATACTGTTATGCAGTTACCTGGAAATGGCAATTGAGGGCATTAGTTTCTTAAAGTTACAGGTGCTTCTTTTATCATTTCAAATGAGTTGAACCCTTCAATGTTGCAGTTTTGTTTTTGGTTACATTTCAGATTTTTCTGAAACATGAGGCTTCTTTCAGAAATGTAGAAAGATATGTTGTTTCGGTCCATGGCCCCAGTCTCTGGATTTAAGTATCCTCAGATGGAGCCATGTTGAAAATTAGATATATTGATATGAAACCTTCCTGTGCCAGTCATGTTTTTGTACTATAAATATCAGTTTCTCTCAGGATAATACATTCTCCACCATTCAACTTCTTTCTCTGACTGAAGATGTCACTGATGAAGGACAGAGATTCCTTGGCTTTAAGAGTACCACAAGTGGAAACCCGCAATTCTCACAGGAGAGGAATCCATTCTCCCTCTTAGCCGCAGTTCCCCCCGCCATCGCTGCTGCTCCCAGGCTTTAAGAATACCACAAGTGGGAACCCACAATACTCATAAGAGGGGAATCCATTCTCTTTCTTAGCCACAGTTCCCACCCCCCCACCATCGCTGCTGCACCACAACTCCCACCCTCTCATCACCTCCACTGCCAGCAAACCCAGCACAGTTTCAGATCCCCCACTTCTTCCACCCCAGCGAGACTGGAGCGGCTCCCTGTCTCTGCTGCTGGACCTGCTGCATCTCCCCACATCGTTGCCAGTGCCAGGAAGCCCAAAGCAGCTCTTGCTCCCCCAGTGATCCCAACACAGCATCCAACCTCTGCTACCAGGCCCACCATGTCTCCTGCCCCCATGGCCTACATTGCCAGTGCGTGTGGTGCAGATCCATCTTCCCTGCCTCCACTCTCAGCAAGCCCAGCGTGGCTCCTGGCATCTGCCACAGGGCCCGCTGCATCTCCCCCCCCCATTGCCTCCAGTGTTTCAGTGAGCCTGGCATGGCAACCAGTCTCTACTGCCAGGCCCACAATGGCTCCTGTCAACCCCACCATCACAGTCACTGTTGAAGGAGGTAGTTCAGTTGTCTGCATATGCAGAGACCAAAAATGTGTCTGTGGGTTATTTAAACCCCTGATGTATTTTTATAAATTTTCAGATTTTTCTGCAGGACTGGGGAATCCCTCAAGTTTGCAGAACAGTCTTTTTTGGGCAAGCATGGCCCCAGTCTGCAGATTAAAATAACCACAGATGAGGCCATGCTTCACTGTTAGAGATAGTTGTTAGTGACTGGATTCTAGATTTAAATGCCAATAGGTAAGAATATACATAGGGAAGCTGATTTATTCAAATCCAGGTCTGTGGTGTTAGAAGTCAATATACTGCAGCCATATCCTCATGCTCCAGGCTAAAAGAAGATGACATTTCTACTGAGGAAAAAGATTTTTGGAAGAATAGCTCATGGAGCTACTAATGAATTATGGAAGAGGGTGAGGAGAAGTTTGAAATGAGGCAGACTTGATTAACACAAAGAATAACAAAGTAAAATAAGTTCTAAAAAAACCCCTATTTGATATCCTGGACAATAAACTATAAGATGTAAGAAGAGAAACCTGAAAGTTAAGCCTATTGTTTGCAAAGTATCTTTACTATGGAATGAAATACTGAGCAAATATATTAACATGCAGAAATTATGGAGAAGGATTTAATAGATTTATATTTGGATGGGAAACCACCAAGAAATACCAGGGTCTCTTGCAGAGGCAGGCCATGGCAAACCACCTCTGAATGTCTCCTGCCTTGAAAACCCTACAGAGTGCTCATAAGTTGGCTGAGACTTGACAGCAAATAATACCAATAAATAATTATTTAATACAATATATAGTATATATATAGTAATACAATATGTAACTGATCTGTTGAAAATATTTTATCACATTTCAGATTTCAATGCCTGATCCCCTTTGGTCCTGTTCACACTAGGCGATTTGGTCCGGGAGCGGGACAGTTCGGGGGCGGAGCAAACCGGCGCGATCACACCACAACATCTGGGAAGCGTCGTGCTTCCGTCCCCGAACTGGCCCTTCCCCGCGAAAATCCGCCCCAACTTGCAACCACCTACCTTGGTGGTTCATCGGGAAGCTGCGCGGCAAGCCGGGCCGTTTGATCGCTGCCGCGTCCTTGTGCCGGTGCATCCTGGCGCCTAGCCGAACTGCGCATGCTCGGACATGCGCAGTTCGGCAGGCTCCCCGTCAGGGCCGTGTTTTCTCCCCGGCATCTGATCGTGGTGGGGAGAAAAGGCGGCGCGGCCAGGGGATCCGTGGGATCCCGCCGCGCCGTTTCAACTTTGGCGCAGCTTTTAAAAGCCACGCTTTTTGGCGGCTTTTCCCCTGCCGTGTGGCAGGGGCCTTTGGCATGCAAAGAACCAGGAGCAGTACCAATTCCACCACTTTGCATAACTCATACAATATCCTAACACATTGCTGGAATGTTCTGAATCTCTTCAGATCAGCATTTGGGGTGGTTATTATTTAGGGGGGGGGTATTAAATTTTGATTTGTGTGAGAGCTATACTTGATTGCAGAACCTAACAACATTGTAGCAAAGTTTCAAGTTTGTGATAGGATAGGGGCAAGTATGTGCTTGTTTTCTAACTTTGTTTTTAGAATAAAATTCCAGAGTCACCATGGGATGTCATGAGACACAGAATCCTGCTGCAAGTGAGCCTTACTTATGCCATACCAGCATATCAGGAATATAGACAGGGGTCTTGACACTGACAGTGTGATGGTGGAATTCTGTGTGTCTGTCTGTGTAGCTTTACTAGGGACAGGGTTCACTTGCAAATGACTAACCGCAATCACACCCTGAAAAATTCAAGGTAGTAATGCTCTTACTCTCTTACATAAGAGTCCCAACTGGGAGAATTAGGGTTTCCAGCTAAGCTAAACTTAATCAACATGAGGTACTGAGAAGTGGTCTTAGAATTGGGCAAGCCTGCAAAGATAATCAATTTAAAGTTCTAATATTGATATTGCAAAGCTAAACACAGGCTAATTTTCTTTTCTTACCAAGGAGTATAAATGTAACATCCCTTCATGCACCTTATAAAGATTACAGAGGAAAAATCATTGCAGTAAATTTTCAGTACCAGTCTCTGGTTCCCTTTCTTCCAATAATCCACATTTATATCAATTTTTTATTCTATATTATACCGAAAATCATGTTGCTACACCTCACATTTCAGTGTAGTCTGCAGAAGATGGGGGGAAACAGATTTGTGAAGAAGTCGATAGAGAGGGTTCTGAGATTCAGAAACACTTCTAGTGACTGCAGAAGAGAAAAATACAGCCAGTGGGTCAAGAAGGAATAATATCACCAACACTCTTGATTCTGGAAGACTAGTTATTAACTACTAAGGGGTAGTCAAATTGATAGGGACTTCAAAAGCCACTAACAAGTTCAAACCGCCTTCCAGATAGGAAACACCATCTATATTTCTGCCAGAATATTCTGGGTTGCTGTCCATTGTGTTTCAAAGCCTTTGTGCACTTTGATTCTCATGGAAAGTTGACAGTGTTTTCTCCCAAGGCTATCCCATCCAGATCCTGTTCTCTTCATGATACGCCTTGGATGTCTGATAATTGAACATTATACATTGCATAGGAACACTGATATCAATGTGTAAAGGTGAGAGAGACACACGAAAATTGGTAAAGTGGTTAAGGCGCTG
Organism: Gekko japonicus; assembly: GCF_001447785.1. NCBI lineage: Eukaryota > Metazoa > Chordata > Lepidosauria > Squamata > Gekkonidae > Gekko > Gekko japonicus. The sequence goes on along the minus strand of NW_015161984.1, from coordinate 228,613 downwards.
AACTGCAGGCTGTGGAAGGTCGGTAGTTCAGCAGTTCGAGACCCGAGTGTGCCGCATGACGGAGTGAGCTCCCGTCTCTAGTTTCAGCTCCTGCCAACCTAGCAGTTCGAAAGCAAGAAATTGCAAGTAGATAAATAGGTACCGCTTCGGTGGGAAGGTAACAGCGCTCCGTGCACCTTGGTGTTTAGTCATGCCAGCCACATGACCACGGAAACGTCTTTGGACAGCGCTGGCTCTTCGGTTTTGAAACGGAGATGAGCACCGCAACCCTAGAGTCGGACTCGACTGGCTTTCGAGCAGGGGAACTTTTACCTTTACCTTTACTAATGCTTACCACCATCCAGTTTATGTGAATGCAACAAATAAAGTTGACTAAAGAGAAACTCTAAAGAGAGTTTGCTTATGACCAATGTGAGACAAGTCAGTGGCCAGGAGAATGAAAAAAGTATATTCCCCCTAATTACACATTCAAAGTGCAAAACAGTAATATTTATCACCCAGAAAACCATGATTGTTGACTATATGGCACTTTGAAAACAAATGTAATTACAGTGTCATATTGAGTTGCAGTTCAGATAGTTGTACACTTCCTTTAAATTCAGAATGCAAGATAAAGTGGCGGTGGATTCTCCCACTTATTTTGTACCTTCATTTCCCCCCCTCCCCTCCCTGCTGTGCAGAACACCTGGAGTCTGCTCATTACAACATGTGGGGAGGGGACAGATGAAAGGCCTTGGGAATGGGTGGGAGAAGCCACAGATGTCTCACTTCCTAATCAGTAGAGAATTTAAAGGAACAGTTGCAGTAATTTAAGTTACAACCTGCCAACCCTGAAAAAACCTCTATTATTTGTAATGATAATGCATAAAATTATAAAAATGTAGGTGGACAAACACAAACCTCTTAAACACAGGAAACGTTTTCTGAGGGGCAATGGTCAGCATGGTAGCATTAGTGCTTCGCTTTGAGATGACATCTATCGTACACAATATTTCTTTTTTTAAAAAAAAACCTATATGAGGATTCTGGCAAAGCTAATTTAAGCACCAAAGACAGAACAATGATGTGTACAGCATCAATTCTATGTAAGGGCTCCTGTTCTTCAAATTCTCTATGCATTTCAGACAGCTATATCTCTGAACAAGATTATATTTCATAAGCAGAAAATAGTATGAGACTACAAAAGTTAAAAGCAAACAGCAAAGAAATAAGACTCATTCTTAGGCTCAGCAGCATTAAATCATAAGGAAGAAACACTTCCCTGCTTGCTATGGATCCCTGGAAAATCATTCAGTGGTGAAAATGGTACACTCTGTCTCCAATGGAAGGGTGACAGCTGAAACACTTAAACCAGCATCTCCTGCTGGTTAATCAATACTGCTGTATTTGGCAACAGTTAAGTAAGACAATGTAATTCTATCACTTTATCTTTTTAAGTAGGCATATGGAACACTGGAAATTACACTCAGGTCAGTTTAATTTGTATACACTATTAAATGCAGTGACAATGACAACGCCAAAGCAGTATCTTAGCTGATTCTACCCCATGACCTTTGAGTACCACCATAATTTGCAAGAATGTCCTTTTAGGTATCATTGCCAAGAAGATCTGGCAATTTATCTAGTCACTGATTTATGCAGGAGAACTGGTAGGTTACTGTTGCTGTGATATATGAAATAACAGTTTTTTGTATGGAAAGTTAATACCAACTCAGGAGTACTTAAAAACTCTGGAGCGGCACATGTTTACAACGTTGAAATTCAAAATTTATCAGATGAAGCTGGCTCTAGTCCCCAAAAGCTTATGCTAGTACGAAAATGTGTTCGTTTTTAAGGTGCCACAAGATTCTTTTAGTATGTCATAATTTTAATATGACACGGTGTAATATTATTTTGCAAGGTAACAATGAAACAGGAAAAGGTTGTTCAACCCACCTCCCACCAAAGCTAGTGACAAAACTGTTGCTGAATTTCAGAAAGTTGAACTGCATTCTTTATCATGTTGACAAAATCTGCACTGGGCACTTACTGCAAAACTGTTCCTTGGTTTTCATGGGGTGGTCTGCATTAAATGAGTCTGGGTGTGCATCACCATAGTATTAAACTTAACAGTTCCATCCTAAGCACTATTATACCCTTTTAAGCTCTTTCACATCAAAGGATTTAGAAGGGTGTAACACTTTTCACTACCACCAACTCTGCTTACAATCGCACTGTTACAAAAAGAGGTTGTACGAAGTAAATGAGACCCTTTTTTCCACATAGTGTTCAACACTAAATTAATAAGACAGCTCTATTTTTAATTTTCATCTAACAGGCGGAAAATTATTGTACACCCCCCCTGAAAAAAGCTCTCTGTACTAAATAACTTCTTAATCGGAGTCATTTCTTGCTATTGTCTCATACATAAAAATGCAAGGGCCATTAGGTATCATATGCGCAGAACATTTCTAGTAGTAACAAAATCTGATAGTATTTGAATTCAAGGAACTTGCATAAGCCTGAAACAGTGAGTTCCTTTCAGAGGAGTGAAAGTACTTCTGACTGCATATCTTTGTACCGTCAGTGATAATGGAGTAGCAGACAAACACTATCAGATAAAAGCACTACGGACTTTTTTTGGCCTTGTGGGATAAAAATACTCAGAACTGATCCATTATATATTCAGGCTGGGAGATGGAATGCTGGCCATTCATTGTCAATCTACATGTTGTCTCTTCATCAGTTAGCAGCAATGAAACACTTTTGCAAGGAAAATGAATGCCAATTTCCTCCTTTTTGATCCAAGTTTCAGTAGCTCTCTAAATAATAGATAGCTGTTTGCTGAGACTGGCTTGTTCCATACCATTAACTCAGAACAAAACATTTTTTGAGTGGGGCAGCAGTGTTTACTTCTAAGAAATGATTAATTGTATGCCACCATTTATCACATGGAAACAAAGCCATTTAGGCACAATTTTGGACATAAATCAAGGTACATGCTCCTAAACATAAAAAAGGACTGCCTTAAAATGGCATATACTGAGGTCAGATTGGCCATAGCAACCAAGCACTTTGCTTAGGCCCCTAGGAAGATTCTGCAATGGCTAAATGAACGGAAATCTCTTTTTGTGTCCTCCGGCATGAAAGCCAAAATTAAGAAGATTAGATCGGCCCGCACCCATCACAATAGGTTTCACAATGAAAAAGTCATTTCTTGCTTTTGAATCACATCAAATAAATAACATTCATCCCAGCTATAATGAACAACTTTCAAAGTAAATTGAATCTCCTTAGCGCTGCTTTCCCCTGCTGAACCATATTTACATAACAATATATCACAGGAAGCTCGGAATGAATCTTGCAAATGGGTAACTGAATAAAATGCATATCTTGCACTGATTACTGTACACTTAGGCTTCAAACCGCCTTCCTTTCCCCTTCATTTAAACAATGTACTGGCTTACAATAAATAGAAAATACTGCAGAGCACACAGTGTCAAAGTTGGTCTTTGTTCTTTGATTCAGAAAGCAAATTTATATTTGTAAGGCATTTGTTCACTATAGCAAGGATCTATTTTGTGATCAGGAGATGATGGCATCTGCTTTACATTCCATTTTTAAAAGGAATACATTACACCAGGGTAGCATCACCTACTCTCATGTGGTTTCATTGGTTTAACTTTTATACTTGAAGTTGTTTTGCCAGAGTTCTTGCTCTAGAATGTAAATTTTCTGTTCCAACCAGAAGCTAGGTTCACTGTACTCATTCCATTCACTTCTAGGATATTCTCTTCTAAATACCTAGTAAGTTCTTACAAAGCATCAACAGAAAATACCCTAAACATATTTTAAGCAGGGTTTTGTTTTGTGGTTGGCAGGGGGGATTCTATCATTAGTCTTACTGCATCAAGCAATGCATTTTACTAACATACAACTTCAATGCATTGTACTTAAATAGTTCCCTTTTTTGCTGCCAATTGACAACCTCTGACTAATGGAACATGTTGGAAAGCAACATATTAAAGTTTAAAGGTTACACCTGCACTAAAATATTTCTGGAACAATCTTTCTCCTAGTTCTGCTCTTGCAGATTATACTATTTCATCTCAGCAGGGAAGACCATTAATTTTTTAAACTCTCTGACCATGATACAGATAAGAAAGGAAAATAATTTAAAAGTAGGGCTGAGGAACCAGTTTTAGTACTGCATATACACAACCAGTGCAATGTGGCATTTTACCCCATTGAACCATAATTAATAAACCCTGAACCATCCAATGTAACACCATCTCAAAGAAAGCATGAATGTTGGGAACACTGGTAATGGGGATTGCTACTAACTTGGAAAACAAAAAAAGAAACTTGGTTTTGTATATGCGATATACATGCTAGAAGCTGATCAGAAGAACCTGCAGCCACAAATAGCTACATTTTTTTCCCTGTAAAAGTATCATTTAAAGCTAACAGTTCACAATAGGTTTTAAAACTTAAGAAACATTCTCTCTTACCCAAACTTGAAAACAGACTGCGTCTTCTCCCTTGGCTGTCACCTCCAGTGCCCCTTCTTGCCACCATGGAGACTGGTTCAGCTCTCTTCAGAGCATTGTGCCTTGGCTGGAGCTGTGACACTCTGCGGCTGCCTGCTTAGACCTGTAAAGGGTGACTGTGTGTGCGTGCGCACGCACCGGCGGCGAAGTGAGTAAAAAGGCAGCCTGCTGACTACTAGACTGGAGACCTGAATCGCAGGCCAAGTCAAGGCTGAATGGAAATGATCAAAGCTCTGCCCCCTGTCAAGGCAGAAGTTGGGATTCCCCCCCCCCCAAGGAAAGTGGGACTGTCAATAGAGATTCTCAGGAAGAAACCCCTAGCAGAGGCAGACCTTCTCCTGCCTGCTAGTGCCTGCCCAGCAGCCTATGCAAAATACAGGTACCTATTGTTCCTGAGACAGATATGTAGCCAGCCACTCAGACTCTGACAGATCTCAACAAACCAGTGAGCCTGCCTTTATTTTAACTCTTTGCTTCCTGGCATGTTTAATTCCCTATCACACAAACACAACTCCTTTTACACCCTTCTGATGCGGGAAGTGGTGGGGGAGGAGAAACACAATTAATAGTCCTTTGCTGGGTTTCAGTGACAGAGCTAGAAAACAAAAATGTCTATGTGTAAGAAAGAAGATCAATCTGAGAGTGAGAATGCACTCACATGATACCGAGAGAATAACAAATGAAAGATGAATTAGAATTACTGTTTTGAACGTATATCTATTTCTTCAGTAATTGCATTTTATTATAGGATTTACATGATAGCCAGACACTGACAAATCTACATTGTTTGTTCTATAATTATTTGTTTGAAAGAAGATATATGTGTTAGTCTTCAGCTTGCAAAACAATTTCTAATTTAAGCTTATTACTTGGTGATATCACCAGACACTATCAGCACAATCCTATACAGAGTTACACCCTAATAAGCCCATTGAAGTAAACAGGATCAGAAGGGCGCATCTCTGCAAAGGATGTCACAATTGCAGTAAGATTTTGAGTAGACCCAAGTAGAATTGTTCTGCTGCAGCGCAATCCTAAGAACACTTTCTTGGGAGTAAGCCTCACTGGAAAAACCTGAGTATGATTGTAGACCTGCTGAGGACTGTTCCCTTAGTCACCTGCAAAGAAACTTTATTCAGGAGTAGTTTATTTCATTTTTAGTGACAGCTGTATAACTTTCTACTGTGAACTTACATCTTGTCCTAATAATGTTTATTTGGGGAGAATTTAGGACCACAGGGGTTTTTTTTCTGTGTCACATTTCAAGGCAGATATTTGGCCCTAGGGAGGGAAGGCAGCATTGTATAGCCCAGTCCTTTCATATCTCGGAAGCTGAGCAGGCTTGGTACTTGGATAGGAGACCACCAAGGAAGACTCAGCAGAGGAAAGCAATGGCAAACTTCCTCAGTTTCTCATCTGATTTGAAAACCCCTTGCTGGAGTTGCCATAAGTCAGTTGCATCTTGACGGTAGGTAAAGGTTCCCTTGCTCGAAAGCCAGTCGAATCCGACTCTAGGGTTGCGGTGCTCATCTCCGTTTCAAATCCGAAGAGCCAGCGCTGTCTGAAGATGTTTCCGTGTTCATGTGGCTGGCATGACTAAACACCAAGGCACACGGAACGCTGTTATCTTCCCACCAAAGTGGTACCTATTTATCTACTTGCAATTTCTTGCTTTCGAACTGCTAGGTTGGCAGGAGCTGGAACTAGAGACGGGAGCTCACTCCATCATGCGGTACCCGGGTCTCGAACTGCTGAACTACCGACCTTCCACAGCCTGCAGTTCAGCGTCTTAACCACTTGAGCCACCGCAGCTCCTATCTTGACGGTACTTATGTGCATATCTGCCCTGTCCTTCTGGTGTTTGCAGACTTTTCACTAAAAAAATTCTGCCTCCAACCAAAGTTAAGAATTGGGTCATAGACAAAATAAACAAAATTCAAAGGCAAGCATGATATTTTAGCAAGCTTAAGCAGAGTTACATTTTTCTTAGCCCACTGAAGTCAATGGTCTTAGAAGGGCTATCTCTGCTAAGGATTGCAGCATTATACCCATATGACCCAGAACAGAGAGCAATGCAGATTTAGATTCTGCAAAGAAAGTTTCCATTGCTTCAAGCAAGACCTGCATCTTAGTTTTTACAACCAGTTTCATTCAAAAGTAGGTCAACTTGTATTTGAACATGGATTGTAGTGAAAGAGAGTCTTTGGATGTGTGCTTAAAGATTGAAATCCAGTTTCTTTAATGCATGATGCTGAGATTCTTCTTTTTAGTGGAATGGAATCTTCTGGTGTTTTTTGGGGGCAACTCAATGACTTTGGGGAATGAATTTGTATTTATAGTACATCACACATACCAAAGAAGCTTAGTCCTGTAATGGTGAGTGCCCGGCCGAAAGTGCTTTATATAGTCATATGCATGCCTGTGAACAGACTAACACCTGTTCATTGGTAGAGAATGAGAAAAAAACTGGAGTCCAGATTGTTTTCTGTTTTGATAAATTTTGCACAACAAACCCCACTCATAATATTTTCTGAATCTCATTTAAAAATAAAAACAATGTTGCTATTAATTTTACTTTACAGCAAACTCCTTTAAAGTGTCAATTTCCTAGGCGACCAATCCGAAACATTGATGTATGCCAGGCTGTAAAACTGCCTTAACTTTTAAAGCTAGGGCAAAACGTTTCTCCCAGACACATGCATTTATTATGCAATGGACCAAGCATTATGAAAATATGCTTGTTCTCCATGAAATACACAATTTTAAAATAAGCAGCTAAAAGAAATGCATAGAGTTTACCTGTTAGGAGAAACAATGACTAGAACAATACAGCCTCCCCCAAAACAGAGGGCACAATACTATCTCCTCATTTTTCGCTGTGTAATAAAAATGCAATCACAGGGAGTCTAAAATAAATGTGTAAAACTATTTAGTGTGGAACCATTACTCTCATGGTTCTGCTCTTCCTTCAAGCGGCTCACAGCAGCTTCAAAACAGTCCTGTGAGATAGTGACTCCCCAAATCTGAGAGAGGATGAATCTCAAATTCACCCAGTGAGCTTCATCACTGAGTGAGGGTTCTCTGATGCCTACAAACTAAAGTCTATATCTAGTCACAGCACTAGAAAGGAACAGATTCATAACTTTCCACATTTTGTTTTGAAAATTCATTAAAGTTTTAAGATTTCTTGTTAACAGATTGTCAGAAAAAGAGTCTGAGAATATAACAACAGAATCTTGGAGTTTGGAGGATGAATGTCAACCAACTTGCAATGACAAAAAAACCTCTAAAAGCACAACACTGAATATGCTATTTAAAATCTCTAGATAAGAATAGTTCTCAACTTTATGGGATATATGGATGGGGAAATGCACACTCACTCATATGGTCACAGCTCATGTATCCAAGAAAGCTGGGAAATACTACCCCTCTTATTCTCTATGACCAGTACTCACCCAGTCTAACAGCTCCATTGGTTCTAACTAAATCAGCTATTTTATATCATTAAAAACTAAAGACAAATCTACCATTCAATTGCCATCACGACTATATCTATATAACAATTCATTTTCTATAAACAGAATAAGAGGTGTTATTCTCATAACAATGGCAAAAGAATACTAACACCAGTATCTGATGAATATCAATTATGTAGTAAGAACCTCAAGACTTGATAAAACTCTACTGAGTATATGATACTACCATGTTCAAATGCTTTCATAGCATAAGCCTGAAGATTTTTAGGTTACATATTATATTCCTAACGGGTACCCTCGATGTAGTGGAAAAGACCTGCAAGCAGCCACCCTAAGAGTTCACAACACAGGGATGTGTCTTCCATGTATGCAGGGCAGGGTGTGTGTGTGAAAGCTGCCATTCATTTCAGTAAAGTGGACCAAAAAGCAATCAAAAAGAGCAAGAGTCCAGTAGCACCTTAAAGAAAATTTGTGCTTTGGTGAGTCCCTGCTCACGTCCTTCAGGTTTTGAAAGTGCATAAAATAACCCCACTATTCAAGCTAAGAGAGCTTGGACACTGCCAGGATGGGAGACCCCCGTGAACCATGGCTAAGCCACCCTGAGCACTTCAAAGAAAGAATAACATATAGTGTAGCAAATGAACCACGTAGAGATGCTTTTAAAACTTTTTTCTCAAAAAGTAAAATACAGCATTGACTTTTGAAATGGCTTGGTGTACCTCTATAAAGGCAGAATTATAGCATTTGAAAGAGGCTAGCATGGCTTGTAGTTCAACTGTTCATAAATCAATATATCCTATACCTAAAGCATCACTGTCCAGTTTGTTTTACCCTCAAAGAAAAATGCCTCTGTAAGTCCTTTTGGCACCTGTGCTCTTAAAACATGCTTGGACCAGAAAAGTATGTACTGAGGATGTGTTGTGTTCACCATAGCACCTCTACAAATATTAAAAAGCATGACATGACATTACATTACAGTGTAAGACTGCAATCTTATGTACTGTTACCTGGAAGTAAGTTCCACTGAAATCACTGTATGCAATCAGCTGTGCGCTTCTTTTCTAATCAAGACCAGCATAGTACAACCCAAAGCACCCATTATAAGAAGCAACACCTTGGACTCACCCAATGTCATGACATAAAACATTTTCTAGAGACATTACTTCTGTTGTCGCTAAACTACATTTACACAGTTTGTCTAAGATGTTTTCTTTTTCACTGGATTTAATTTAGAGAAATTAAAGAAACACTCATTAGTGCAACAGTTGTATATCATACACACACACACACACACACACACTCCAGGATGTGTTCTGATTGTTTTCACTTTACATCTCATCCAACGGCATAACTTGCTTCAAATCGTTTGGATAATATTTCCCAGAAGGACATATAAAATGAGAAAAAATATGTCTACTTTTTATTGCCTGAAACACTGGTGCATGACAGTTTTACCTGAGGATACAGCAATAGCATTCCCTTAATCTAACTCATAATGTTATGTGCTTTCACACAAAGGCGCTTCCTGATACCTAGGATTCATTTACCCTCAAGGACAGTTTTAATGAATTAGCAGCAAATCCCCTAGATCTAGAGAAATATACATATCAAATACACACATAAGTAACAGAACTACATCTACTTCATTCATGCTTTTCCTATATGAAGTCTCAGGCTATGCACTCCAATATTAGCTCTAATTAACCTTTGAGAAATGGCAGCACCAGATATCAACACTTGGCTGCAACAAAAACAAATTTTAAAATTGAGGTGTGATTCCCTAGCCACTTATGCAGCTGCAATGGGACTGCCCCTGTATTACTGATGGGGGGGGGGTTGGAGGAAAGAATAAGTAGATTCTCCAACCCTCAGTTCAGGTGAGACTAAGTAATTACATGAGTTTGCAAATTTTAGTTCAGGAAACTACTGTTTAAATATCATTTTCATAAAAATATAATGAGAGTATTGCATTATTTACTAGGCACTATGAAATGAATTGCAGAAATTAACATTGCCAAGTTGTAGGCAGCCTCTATATTCTGGTTCAAAGAACTAGTGCCCCAGATGCTTTTCATGTTCACACCCTTACATTTGTGCTGGATGATTTCTTCAAAAGGCTCCCTGAAGCTGGTAACACTGTCATTTCAGGTCCAAAGAGAGCACAGCTGTCCTCTGAAAAAATCACAACTTTTGGTGCATTATGTTGTCGAAGGTTCATTATTTAGAATCTTTGCACTTGAAGTACTTTGCACCTTTTCCTCAGCTCTTTCAAAGAAAAACAGCTTGCTCCAATCTGTACCCAACTTGTACAAAAGAGAAGTTTTAGCATCTAGACAGAATCTTGGTACCCAAAGAAATAAGGTGGGGATCACCTTTGCATACAAGCAACAGTAGTTTCCATTCTGTTTTGTCACCCATAAGAGCCAGGAGCAAAAGCATTTTAATCAAAAGAGCAATTTTAAAAACACTGATCTCATGTCTCTCATCCCACGTACAGTACTAAATTAGCGGAAACCAATATTCACTTAAAAGTGTTGCTTACCATTTAGATTTTCCAGGTTATCTGTCCAGTTGTCTGACTGTCAGTTCTGACCTGTCTCATATGTTTTGTTCTCTGGAACCGGTTTGGGAAGTTCATGAGTAGAGGAGCTTGACAGAAGAAAAATACAGACATTCAAGACCTGCCCTCGGAGCACCAGTCTGCCCTATACAGTTATTCTCATCATTGTCTTCTGATAAAAGTCTGAACGCAACATGATTTATAGCTCCATACAACCCAGAGTGCAAAATGTTATTGCGTTCATACTATTTACAGAAGCCCTTAAAAAGCAATTTACTGTCATTCCACAAAGCCAAATTTCCCACAGATAATTGGTTTCCGTGACATGAATTAAAAGCAACGCTGCATCTAATATGTCAAATATATTTTTAATTTATGATTTAAAAGATTAGCAGCTTTTTGAAAAGTCTGCAACTATTAGGGCTTTACAGTAATTTCCTTGTTAGCACTGTTATTTCTAGTTAACACTGATAAACAGTATCTTTCAGGAAAGCACACTTCTTCCTGTGCTTTACAACCTCAAATGCACTGTGAATTCTAATTCCAAACTTACTTTTTGTAACACGAAATTTTTAAAAACGTGACCATTAAAATTTTGGACTTAGTTTTGCTTCTTTAGTGATAGTCTTAAAGTTATGCTGCGTGGCGAAAAGAAACCCAAGTTACCCATCAAGTGTGTTTTCTTAATGTAGGCTTGCTATAGTCACCACTAGCATCACATACCAATATAAGCAGTCTGTGAAATGTTCTCCCCACCCCCTCCATCCCTAGTAGCAATCATCAACAACCTGAACTAAGTCAACAAAGCTTATACATCATTCAGAGCAAAGGAAATCAATAAAATGTGCATCCATAGCTTAAAAGCAAAGAATATCCAGGGGGAAAAGCATTCTAAGAGATGAAACACCCAGATAACAGTAACACTTATAAGCAATTAAATGGTAACAACAATATTTGGCTTACCACTGTTATGCTTCTGCACGCATGCCATCTGAGCTCTGAAGAGTTTCAGTCAGTGGCAAGGACAGAGGAAGCCTGAAAAGCACCATTGCCTGGCCTTTGCAGGACCAGAGATGCTGCATTGTCTCTCAGCTCCCAGCAATCTTCTGAAACTCATCCAGTGAATCCAGTGGCAGCTGTCTGTTGTACCCAAACAGGTCCACGCGAGCTGTTACAACAGCAGGCACCTTCATTTGTCAGTCCTTTGAGCCCTGGGTACTGAAGTGAAGCACGCTTTCTTCCCTTTCACATTTATTTGCTTTTGGATTGGAGGGAGAGGGTCACAGATTTTCAATATGAGATCAAAGGTAGACACGTAATAGGGTGAAACATCGCTTTCTCAATTGTATTCTTCTCCCTGAGTGTCTGCATTTCTGGAAAGCACACAGTGTTTCCTGACTACATAAGCCCTAAGGTCTGTGTGGGGGAAAAAGAACTTGAAGATTTTTAACACATTAGGTCTCCCTTGCAGCACTGCCATCTCTCTCTCTCTCTCTCCCTCTCTCTCTCTCTCTCTCTCTCTCTCTCTCTCTGCCTCATTCTGTCTCTTGTGGAATAGTAAGAATCCTTGCAAAAGAAAGTGCTTAATAAAGCCACGGTCAGACTGCTTACACTTGGCATTTGCTGTGATAACAAATCAGAAACGATAGCATCATACAGATTTATGAATTTTTTGCCCCCGCAGTCACAAACATCAGACATTTACTTTTGTAAAGAAAGCTTTTAGATCCTTCCTGCCGTTTCCATAGTGATCTCATTTTTTCCCTTTTATCACAGATTGGATGAAGTCCCGCTACCCTTTGTGCATTAAAAGGCTTGAGCTCCCAACTGCCGATGGGATGGCACTGTGGCTACAAGCACAAACAGAACAATAGCTTTAAAAAAAATTGAAACAGTTAAACGTTTGTAAAAGGTTTCCTAAAACATTTCCCCTGTCTTCCACAAAATGATGCGGGGGGGGGGAGGGATGTGGTGTTGTCAGAATGACTGGAATTAACTGGAGCTGAGGTGCTGCTCCACCAAAATCTATGATACATCTATTGAAAGTGTTCACCACAGACATAAAACGTTCCCCAAAGCCTTAGTGTGCGTAGCATTGGTCAGAATATCTAAGCTTGTTACCCAAAGGTGTAGGCAATCTCACAAAAATTATTTTAGCTTTACCCATAAACAATGTATATATCAGGTTTTTTTTTCTATATTCTAAGGTATTCAATCTTTTAAAAAGAATAATCTATATAAATACCACTTGTTTAGGGACCAAACATGCTTTGCCCTGGAATGCAAAACTCTATATGAAACAAATGTTGAAAAACACTTAACCATATTAATAACTAGGATCTCCTCTACACCCTCCCCAATTAATATAAAGGTGTTGTCCCTTTTAAAATAGAGAGTTCAGACTATAGTTCTAAAATGTCTTGGAATGTATTTGTTGCTTTCATATTTTTTGTGCAATGGTGTGAAGCATGGTCTGTGACAATCCTGTGGGGCTTTCTGTTTTTGACTAACGAAAGGCTGTGTTCAAAACATCAGCAATGAGCAGACTGCAAATGTATCTCCTACCACAGATAAATTTTCAACATGCCATAAAAACAATAAAATTGCCAGTTCATTGTAGAAATTAGAAAAAGTTAATGTGCAATTCATGGGGAAAGATCATCAAAAATGAATCCCCTACAAGTGTGCTTCAAAACATGCTTTGATTGGGGTTTTTTTTTTAATGAAAATGCAGAAAACTGTATTCTATACCTTTTACAAAATATCTACTCTGCCCACACTATTTTGAACTGTAAATCTGCAGCTTGATATCCATACCACTTAAATTAACAGGAACTTTGGACACAGAGACCACAATCTTTAGTTGATCCACTGAAATGAATGAGACTGGTTAGCCAGGACTATCTTCATCTCTCATTTGTTCTGATAGGGAGTGAAGTATGATGAACTGTAGGTGGCTATGTACCTTTATGGCCATTGTTGCTCTTAATTTTTTTGAACTTAAAACTGCCCATAGTATCCCACTAGCTTCTGTTAAGTAAGATTATTGAAGCACAGAGCGTACGCAAAAAGTATAAATTGGGAAGTACTCTTGTTTGAGTATGATTCATTTGTTCCACATTGCTCCATCTTAGCCACACTTTGGTGATCCTTCACAATTAATACAATAAAGTAACAGAAACACAATAGAAACTGACATACCAAACCAAACCAGGGGTCATTTCCTGCCAGAGTGCACTGGAGTGGTGCTCCGGCAGGAAGGAGCCCTGCAAGCCCCGCCCCCACCCCCATGCACCTTTCCCCACCTGCCCGCCAAGCGCCCGGCAGGCAGAGACTCTGTCCAGAAGCTGCTGCAGGCTGCACTCAGTCCAGAAGGCTCCATTTCAGGGCTGGCAGCGAGGAAAACTTTCTTTGCTGTTGGGCGGCTACAGGGCCGAGGAAGCGACGGGGTGCTTGCCTTCGAACTTTTCTCTCTGCGCCTCTCAAAGTGGGAGTGGCTCCGCTGGCTGGGCAGGGAGGGCTGGTTCAGCCAAGTTCAGC
>NW_015161984.1:146117-214483 GCF_001447785.1 Gekko japonicus | reverse complement strand
ATGCCACCTGCAAGGAGAACTGCTGCGGATTTCCGAACCCCCTGGGGCCAGCCAGACACACGTTCTTCCGTGCCGGGTGACTCCATTGTTGGCCAGTCTTTGGGCTCCTATTCACTTTGGGAGCCTAGCATAACTTGGGGGAAAGAAAAAAAGTCCGAGGTGGCCAAGAGAGGCACCAGGCAGTGTCTGGAAGGCAGTGGCAGGGGTAGGAAGGTATGGCTGGTGGGTGCCCAGAGGTACCCAAAAGCCGCGCTGGAGACAGGCAGAAAGACCTTTGCAGTGCAATGTGCCAGGAAGAGCCAGCGGGCGCTTCCAAGCATGTCTTTACAAGAACCTGAGCTTTGCGTCCACCTATCGGCTGCATCAGCAAGAGTCTCCTCTGCCTCCCTCCCTCCTCCCTCAGCAGCTGATGAAGTTGTTGGCTGGGACTAGGCCAGGAAGACCGAGCGCGGCTATGCTGGGGTCTCCCTGCATCCCCCCCATCTCTCTGCTATTTGGATGAGCTCTGAAAAGGAGCTCCTTTGCCAGGCCTCACTGTCAGCTGCACTACCCAGCCACCTTGCTCTGCTCCAGCCTGTTTGTGTGCGCGCACCCTTCCCCTTCCCATCTCCAAGTGAGGAAGCGAGGCCCAGGCCAACACCCACTGAGGAGGGAACCAAAGCTGCCCAGCGGCTGGTCTTCGAACTGAGGGGGACAGTGGAGCGAGGGAGGCGCAAGCCGCACATGAGCCGACCCCTGGCTTGGTTTAAAGAAATAAGCCACTAGATAGACCTGACCTACTTGAGGCAGTGCCGACAATCAGCTGGCTACATAGGTTTAAAAGAAGGCATAAATGAAAGCACAAGCTCAAAGGGGAAACAGATTTAACCGCTGTTGTGGTTTCGGGGGGGGTTGGAGCGGGGGTTGCCTGCGCTCCCTGACAGGTGGCTAAATGGAGGCAGCTAAAAGGCAGAGTGACACAGTAAAATAAATGCTTCGTTTTCCTGCCTGCCCACTAAAGGTTGTTAAGCTTCTGATTGACAAGCCAGGGAGAATGAAGCAACGAATGAAATGGGATGGGTGGTGGAGATACTGCCCAACTTGCACGCCTGTAACTGACAGCACAGGAAGAGAAGAGTACGCTGTTCCAGGTGCCTCACCTCTTTGAAGGCTCCTGCGAGTTGATGAATGGGTACCTGCCTTAGAAGGCAGGGAGCACCCTCCTCCATTGGGAGGTGGGGTGGGACTCTAGCAGTGGCGATTTGGCGAGCGGCGGAGCAGTGTGTAATGGCGGCGGCAGGCGAGGTGGCGAGCAGAAGTAAAGAAAGACGTAACATCGAGCGGTGGACCAGCGGCAGAGGTGGAGCCAGGAAGCACAAAGACCCAGCGGTGCAGGCGCGGCGGAGCCTGAGGGACGGAGCCGGAGCCACACTGCGGTCGGCGCAACGAATGGCCCGTCGACTCCAGAAGACCACCGAGAAAGTCTGAAGAAAGAGTGGATGGAGAGGCTGAGCTGAAGCCGGGAGCCGAGCCGAGACAAGCTGAGGAAATACTAACTGAACCCCACTGGGTGCTGGTAGGCAATCCCACCCAAATGATGTATGTGCCCAAAGTTAGGGATAATAAACTATGTAAGCCGCTCAGAGACCCCATGGGAGGGGTTCGAGCAGGATATAAGCTGAATGTAAATAAATAATAAATAAATAATAAATAATTGGTCGGCCCTGGCTTCTTCCCCCTTTAAACCTTCTCCTCGCTGCTACCCCCAGCACCAGGACCGGCCCACCCACTAGGCGAACTAGACTTTCGCCTAGAGCGGGCCCTGGAATTGCCACCCTCACCCCTGCCAAAAGGCCCACCACCCCCGCCAAAAGCGTAGCGTGGTCATTGCTGCCCTCCCAGATCTTCCCTCCCTCCTCCAAGCCCCCTGGGTGGGATATCTTTGCTGGAGCGGCTCTCTCAGCTGCTGTCCGGCAGTCAGGGTTTGATCCACGGGTCGTGGGCCGAGGGCTTAATTTTGGCTGGATCACGCCGTTCCCTTTGGGGGCTTGCCACCCCCAGCTCCCAGCCTTAAGCAGGTGATTAATTTTTTTTAGTGCAATGGAAGATAATTTATGTTTGTTTGAAATGATTGTGTCACTCCTTGAACCTTTTTTTGGAAAGTAAAATTTAGTAGAGGTGAGAGAAAAGCGAATATGTATATCTAAGATGGGGGACAAATGTTAGCCCTTTTCACTCCGGGATTTGTCTCCACAGTGCATCTCTCTGGTTTCATCTCCCCCGTCAGGATCAGAGCAACCCATGGAGGAAAGTCTTCCTTCTCTCCAGGCCCTGCCTGGAGGTTGGCAATCCCATAATTGGTGGGTGCACGGGGGGGGCAGAAGATAGCCTCACCTAGTGTACAAAAAAACCTGGAGCCAGCCCTGCCCAGCACCCCACCCCACCCTCCGTCCCTCCCCTCCTCCTTGACCCACTTCAAATCATTCCATTTCAAATCTGGTCTGTCACATGAGATCTTTGCAAAAGGTAAACAAGTCAGTGCATACACAGGAAATATATGTTAATCCTTTAAGGTGCCACTGGACTATTTTTCCTTTCATGAGCTGCTTTGTGCCCATGTAGGGAGAAAGCCAGCTTTTAAATGCACAAACAGAATCCATGAAATGCAAGGGAATAACACTTCATTCATCCCTTTCGTTTCTCCACACTGCAAGGAAAGATGCTGGGAAACCGAAACATAACTTGTGTTTGTCTTCCCTCGGGTGGGCGTGGTTTTTTCGGCACGAGATTCTGAATTTGTTGCTAAGAAATGGGTCTCTTTTATTGGGCACCACCGCCGTCTGTTACTAACTAGACCCTGCCTCCTTAGAGGGCTGCAAAACCCAGAGCATCTGAAAACACTGAAGTAGAAGCAAGGCTTTCCTAAGGTGAGTGGTCTGCGTGCCATTAAAATGGCTGGCAAGGCCAGATAAGCTGTTGTTCCAGCTGCAAAGTTGACCCTCTGCCTCCTAGCTCTGTCAGGATGGTCATGCCAACCTCCAGGTGGAGTCTGGAGATCTCCTGATAGTACATTTGATCTCCAGACTAGAGAGATCAGTTTTTCTGGGGGAAAATGGAGGGTGGATTCTGTGGCATTGTATCCTGCTGAGGGTCCTGTCCCAAAATCTCCAGGTCTGTACCAACCCAGAGCTGGCAATCCTAATTCCAATTCCCAGTCCTGCCACTTAAGTTAGCTGCTGGTTGGAATGTGGGCAGAGGGGAATTTGGGGCAAGTGGCTCTCAAATCTGCCAGTGGCCCAGATTGCTTGGCTGAGTTATCTCAAGCCTCTTCACTGATGTGCTTTTTATTAATACGGCAAAATTCTCTCTAGCAGTGCATCTTCCTGGTGGGGAAAAGCTTTTTCTATAAAATGTCTGTCCTGGAGCAGTGAAAAGCAAACCTGTTGATCTTTGAAACCTATTTCTATGAAGCAAGGAAGGCTTCTCGTTGTTTAAGCATTTTAGTTGCTGCAGTTAAATAAAAAGTGGAAACCTGCTTAGGAACAATACCTGCTGATGGGAGAACTTTCCTTCCCTCACTTTGTGATTGACTTAAGGGTTTTTTCCTTGAGCATTCTTGGTAAGTGTACAACTCTGATCTGAACTGATAACTCAATTGGTTGCCGAACATTATTGGTAACTCTCAACTGGTTGCCGAACATTATTGAGTGTAGTGAAACCAGGTTGCAGGTGGCCATCCCTTTAGAATAGCCCCCACTTTCCTGTGCACTCTAAGGGCTGGGTAAGGCATGTCTGGTACCCTATATCCTCTTAGTATGACTTTGGGAGGGAGAGCACATTTGACACCACCTAAAAAATGGAGGGTGGCTTTCTAGGACTTTTCTTTCTGTGCAGAGCTGCGTGTCCCCCCCCCCCGCATAGCTAGAAATCCCAAAACAGTCCAGTGGCACCTTTAAGGCCAGGGTTTATTCAGATACAAGCTCTCCCTCCTCTGTGAGGACAGATCTGCACGTTCCTCCCCTCTCCAATAGCTAGCAATCCAAAACAATCTGGTGGAGCCTTCTGACACACTTCCGGTGATGTCAGGGGGTGTGGCATATACAAATAAGTTATGCTAATGAGCTCCTGCACCTCTTTTTCTACGAAATGACCCCTGTAACAAACCATTGCAATAAAACCACTACAAAAGGAAGCCCAAAAAGGAAAACTGACCAGAATCAAGTACCCTATTAAAGACCACAGTTCTACACAGCATTTAGAATGTTAAGTCTAGCTCTCAACCTTAGAGCCAAAGCATCATTTGTGTCTGGCAGGGGGTGAACAAGGATGACTCTAGGCAATTGGACCCAGCATTGGCTGTCAGTCAGATAGCTCTCAAGCCACTTTCTGCAACCCAGCCCCAGGAGCCAGCCCACTGAAAGAAAGGGAGGGGTCAGGAGATCTGAGGGCTGCAGGTTTCTATCTGTTCCGCAGATCAGGTTGAAAAGGAATGAGCTGAAGATGCATTTAGACATTGGCTGCTGAACATAGTACAGATTGTGCAAGGTGGTCTCCCTGTATGACCAAAAAGGAGTATCCCCTTAAGAGGCTCTGGGGATAATTGTATGACAGCTAACTTTAGGTCAGAGGCATTGACTATAACCCCTGGAGGAGGAGGATGGGAAGGAACTGTGGTTTCTATCTCTTCCAGCCCTAATATGAGCCCTCTGCCCTCAATTACCCCAACAGGTGGGTTGCCGAAGGTGCTGACAGTAGTTGGACTGTTAACTGTACTCTGTGTCCCTAGACTATGCTGCATCAAGACCTGAGGAACTGTTATCAATAATGTTGTGGTCTGATTCTTCCTATCACAGAGTGTCTATGCTTTCCTTCTCTTCCTCCAAATGGGCTAGTCTCCACTCCAGCCCCCAAAAGTAGCCCCATAGCAAAAGACAGCATTCTTCCTGACCAGCAATTGAATATTTTGGACAACTGATACCTTGCAGGTTTCTCCTACAAAACTCAACAGAAGGCATCAGACAGCATCGTAGAACAAGTTCCAGTTCTGGGGTTGAATTTCCACCCTTTTTTCCAATGTACGTGCAAGCATCACTGTTCTATACATAATTATAAGAACATAAGAGACGCCAATGTTGGATCAGGCCAAAGGCCCATCCAGTCCAACACTCTGTGTCACACAGTGGCCAGAAATACCAGTGCCATCAGGAGGTCCACTAGGAGGTCCATCAATTGTTATAGCCCATACCAATACAAAACAACCCATTTCCAAATCTTATTTTTACTATAACCTTTTGAAAAACAATAGGCTGGGAAACAGTGGGCTAGGGGTATAAACGTTGTTTAATGAAACAGCTATTTATAAAGAAATGTTGTGTAAATGTTAACAAGCTCACTTTCTAGCCTACATACATATTCTTAACGTAGTATTATGCAAACATGCTCCAGTGCCACTCTTGTGCACAGACAATTCACAGTAAGGTCAACCATCAAAAAATATTCTGATCTTGGAATCAAAAGTAACACTTTTCCAGGTTTCCCAGCTTTTGAAAAAATGTAAAAGGTTACAGTAGTATATAAAAGGTAAAGGTTCCCTTGCTCGAAAGCCAGTCCAATCTGACTCTAGGGTTGTGGTGCTCATCTCCGTTTCAAAGCCGAAGAGCCAGTGCTGTCCGAAGACGTTTCCGTGGTCATGTGGCCGGCATGACTAAACACCAAGGCGCACAGAACGCTGTTACCTTCCCACCGAAGTGGTACCTATTTATCTACTTGCAATTTCTTGCTTTCGAACTGCTAGGTTGGCAGGAGCTGGAACTAGAGACGGGAGCTCACTCCGTCTTGCGGCACCCGGGTCTCGAACTGCTGAACTACTGACCTTCCACAGCCTGCAGTTCAGCGTCTTAACCACTTGAGCCACCGCAGCTCAATGATACACAAAACCCTTTAGTCATTTAAACATCTAATGTTTCACATCCCTACAGTAGGCCTGTCCAAAGACACTTAATTGTCTTAATAACTATTTTCATCTGGATCTCAGATGTTGACATATACTTTCAGTGACACATGGGGGTATTTTATATCAGAAGGCTCAAAGAATTAAATTAGAGGGCTTAGAAATGTCAGTAAAGAACTTTGGGAAGGGGTGGGGAGCTGCTATATATGCTGGAAGGGTTTTCAACTTCGAGAGGCGGAGAACTTCTCTGGGGTGAATATCGATGATTATGAACACAAAACGAGCCTGTATGCAGATGATCTGGTGCTATATATTTCAAACCCAACTGAATCCATCCCCTCCATACTAAGCATTCTACAAAATTTTGGTGAAATTTCGGGTCTACGAATCAACCAAGCAAAGTCGGAAGTGTACCCTATCTATGTTAGACCAGAATCGGAAGAGAAGCTTCACGGTCTTTGCACCTTTAAATGGGTTCAGGAGTCCTGGAGGCATCTGGGGATAATGATACCAATTAATCTAAAAGACCTGGGCAAATGCAACTATGCCGCTTTATATCAGAATGTTAAATTGGATATTGATAATTGGAAGTCCCTTATGCCAACCTTACCGGATAGACTGCATCTTGTCAAAAGTTTTTTGGTTCCAAAGTTTCTCTTCCTTTTTAGGGCCTTGCCGATTTTCATCACAAAGAAAGAGTTACAAACATGGCAAAACACTCTGACAAACTTTTTGTGGGAGGGAAAAAAGTCAAGAATATATGGAATGATAGTACATAGGACAACAAGATCAGGGTTTTAAAAGGCCGCATGACCTTATAGATAAAGGAGTAATTCGGGACAAACAATTCTTTGACCAGAAAATAGGGAAACAAGTGCCTTGGTTTGAATATTTACAATTGAAAAATCTCATTGAACGTCTAACAGGTTTAGGTACTTTTAGGAGAGAGCTTACATCTATGGAGAAAATTATTAAATTATACCCTTGCTACCCGAAAGGCATATTATTTAAATTATACAATGTGATTATTTTGGAGGGAGGTCATCAGAAACTTAGTTGCCAACAATGATGGGAAGAGGCTTTATTGGCTTGCTGGGATGGAACAGACTGGAGAAGGTGTGGTCCTCGCCAGCTAATAACTCGAATGTCTTTAACATTCGGCTTCAATTTTTTAAATTGTTCTCGAGGTGGTACATGACACCGTGTAAATTACAGAAGATAAACATGAACAGTGATCCACGCTGTTGGAAAGGTTGCGGGGAGGTTGGTACCTTTATTCACTGCTGGTGGGCATGTCCACGGATGAGTAATTTTTGGGAGGACGTTCGGAAGGAGATCGCTGACATAACTTCGATAGATCTTAGTCTTAAGCCTGAAGTGTTTCTGCTGAACTACTGGGATAATGATATGGATGCTAGGAACAGGGAAATTATCTCGATGCTTCTGGCTGCAGCGCGTTTGACATTAGCGTCATGTTGGAGGTCTCCTCATCCTCCAACGATAGCAGCCTGGCATGAAAAAATATGGGATCAATTTGTGATGGCTAAGATAGCAGATAAAGTACATAGAGCTCAAATTTTACGGTCCTCTAACCTCAAATTTGAATCAACCTGGTTCCCGATATTTTCATTTCTTACTTCACGGGGCATATTGCCAATAAATACCTGTTACCAAAAATGGGTTCTGATGTAACATACTAAGAGTCGAAATTTAAAGGATGCTTTCGTTATTTGTTATTATTATCTCTGGGGCTTTAAGTTCAAAAATACATGGATGATACTGTAACTCTTTTGTAGGAATGTCGAGTGTTTATTATTGGATTCTTTGAACGTTCTTGTTTGCTTTGTTATGAAAAATGAATAAAGAGAAATTAAAAAAAAAAGTTTGTGGAAAGGACAGAAGATTCCACATCAGAATTGCAGCTACCGGATTGGATTCTAAGAACAGCAAGGGAGAGTAGCAGTCATAGACACCATCTTCCCATTTTCTGCAGCCATTCATATAATGGAAAAAGTTTATCCTAAATATCAGAGGTTCCTTGGAATAGTGAGGGATACAGCATGGAGAGCTGTCTCTCAAGTGGAAAATCTGCAGAAATCATGTACCCCATCTGCATTAGCAGGACTGCCTTCTACTGATGCAAGGATAACTTTGGACTACATCCTAGTTTATTATATCAAAAATAAGGAAAGTCTTCTCTTAAAATGAAGAAGGTTTTTTATTCTAGAAGTATTTCTGTATCTAACATCTTTCACAACTGGCCTGACAAAAAACTGTGAGAGGATATGTCCTCATGACCACAGTAGCCCTAGGATTCAATAACTCTTTAAACTGGGTGGCTTATCTCCATAAACATATCATGTGTAAACATGAGAATGCATAATTAAAGTGAACTCTAAAAGACAGACCATTTATAATTAATTTATCCTGAAACTAGTAGGAGGGGTGTGAATAATATCAAAGTCAACCTTAATTCATATTTTTAAGCTTTCAGAACTCAGATTAGTTTGCTTTTAATTAAAATGTATGTTCGCAATTACCAATCAGCTTTACCTTACTGATTCACTGGAAACTGATGTCCTGAAATAGTTTGTGTACGTAATAAATCACAGAATTTTCAAATAGCTTAAGAATTTCTATTCCTATTTGCATTAATGACACTTTGCAGTGCCATCCTAAGTAGAACTCAGTTGACTTAGACAGAGTTTAGGATTGTTTAGGATTGCATTATTTGTCTAATTCAAATAATTTTTAGGAAAATGTCTGAGCTAAGTTCTATAGAGTTATTATGGTTGTACAGTAATGCTGCATATAATTTGCAAAAATCAAAAACAAACAAGGAAACAATAAAACATGATTTGTGAGATGCTCTGATGCATTTTTGTGCATACTCTTTGTTTATTTAAAATAATTATAACCCACACTTTGACAAAATACAAATTCCCAAGGTAGTAAAAAAATCCATTACACTCCATCAGATTGATAAATAAAAACAAATCAGCCATTAGTCACAGAAACTACTGTTGTTTAGATACAGTAAAGGACTGGCTGCAATCTCAAGCACTCATCCTAGGGAGTAAGTCACATTGGACCCAATATATACTTCTAAGTGTACCTGCTTAGGATTGCACTATGAATAACTGCACATATCCTATCAGGATTCTGCTGTGTTTCTCATTTGGGTAACTAGTTGGCCCAATAGTTTTCATTTTTTAAAAAGTTAAGCGTCTAGGCCTTCTAGATCCAGAGGTAAGAAACAAGATGTGCCAGCATTATTCTGTGCAATGATTTTGTGAGGATCAAGCTCTTGGTAGCTCTTAAGGGCAAACAGAAAAACAAGTGGCAGACAATGGAAGCAGCAAGTCATGGTACTTGATTTATACAACTGGCAACCAGTTTTCATAATATGAAAAATAGGCTGCCCAGGAACTGGAATATGGCAAACCTTTACTATTTTGCACCTGATGTCTGTTTGAAACAACTTTCAAAAATTGCTTTGAGTTTGTGAATAAACATATGAAAAATGCCTTGGCATGAAGTCTATCGACCCTATTAGCATCTATTTTAACTAGATACAGTTGTCTCAATCAGACGTCTTTTCCAGTCCTGATACCACTTTAACTAGACCTGCCAAAGTCTAATTAATCTAGAGTTCCCACATGCCTGTGCTCTAGCACCCTCTCCATTGATCCTAATTTTCTCCATTAACTCAAACAGAGCATTTGTGTAACTGTTCTAATAGGTTAGGATGTTGTGAAATATGTAAAGGTCACACATCTCTGAACCACACTAGCTTTGATCATAGGTTTTTCTCACTAGCAGGGGTCATTTCATAGAAAAAGAGGTGCAGGAGCTCATTAGCATAACTCATTTGCATAACTTATTTGCATATGCCACACACCCTGACATCACCAGAAGTGTGTCAGAAGGCAACACCCACCGCTCAGGCTCCACTGGACACTTTTGGATTGCTAGCTATTGGGGGGGGGACATGCAGATCCCTCACAGAGGAGAGAGAGCTTGTAACCTGGCTGCTTCTTGCTCTGACTGAGGGCTGCTGGGAGCAGGGGGCGGGACTTGTTGCATGTGCCCGCCCCCTGGGCGCTTTACTGCCGGAGCTCCGCTCCTGTGCGTTCCTGCAGGAAATGACCCCTGCTCACTAGTGTACACTCTGTAAATGATCCCAGCTATAGCAGGCATTCTAGAAATTCTTGGTAACTTCAGTGGGCCAGTTAACAAGGTCCTTGAAGACTCAGGTTTAGCACATCTTTTTCTTCAGACCCTTCCCCCAGTCCCAACTTGTCTTTTACCAAATAGAATAGAAGGATATGGCAAAGTGGTTAGGCCCTGTTGCTTTCAGAACTGGGGACCAGCAGGAAATGAAAACACAAATCCTACCAACTAGTTTCTATACTTAAATAATATATAATATTTATTAAGGAAAATAAACACCAGAAAACAAGATATAAATTGGAAGGAGTATTTAATAAAACATACATGGTGGTCCACATAGAATCAGACCTGGGGCCAAGAGAAGAAAAAGTTCTGTCAGAACAGGACTTTTAATCAAGATCTCAATCTTTCTTCATATTCTTGGCAGCAAAACTTGTATACCCTTGGCAGTCCAAAATGCTAGGAAGCCTAGTTGAGTCTATTACTAATTTAACTCAAACACGTCTTCTATTAAAATTACAACAATAGAGAACATACTTAGAAATTTGGTTGGCTTTTACAGCAAACCTCAAACAGAATTCAAGCTGCTGGTATCAATACCACTATATAACATTACATGTCGTGAAATCTACAAAGCTATGTTTTAATGGCTTCACAGATGGTCAGAGCACTCCTGTGCTATGCCTGCACTGTGGCAGCTGGCTGCAGCACAACTGTGGCACTAGTAGTCACCTCCCAAAGCAGAAAGTTACACAGCAGCCAAAAGGGAGGGGGGAAGTGCCCAGCCAGTGTTGGCAGGTATAGCCACATTGGTCTCCGTGGAGCTATCACTGCAGCAGCCCGTCCCAGCATTGTTGCTATGCTGTGGAGGTGTGAAAAGCAGGGCAGGCAGGACCAGTGAGAGTAATAATTGGAGGGGGCTGAGCCAAACGGACAGCACTGGCAGATGGCAGAGAGAGACGGCCCTGGACTTCCGGTTTTGGCGGCGCGAATGGCGGTCGCACTCTCGGGATGCTCCTGGAGTCGACTCGCCCACGCGTGGTTGGGGGGGGATCCGCACAAGCGAAGACCCTAAGGAGCCTTAGTTAAAGGTTCCGAACCGGGGCGTGCCAGGGAAGTGCGTCTTTACCGGCTTGATTGAAATTGAGGCTCACCCCATGCCCCAAAGGCCCCACCATGGCAGTGCCCCGTACGGGGACTAGCAACGCCACCGGACTTCGCAGAGTGATGAAGCGAATGAACGTTTGAAAGTGAAAGTGAACGGCTGCAAACTGTGAGTTGTCGATGAAAAGCGCAAAAAGATATAAGCGCATCTCCCCCCCCCTATCGAACAAGCGCTAAAGAGGAGGGAGGAGGGTGGAACGCCCCCCCTGATAAGACTGGGACTGTAAGCAGAGTAAGGGGGGGAATGAAATTGAAAGAAGCAAAGTTACCTTTTGGGGATTCTGTTAAAGCAAAGAAAAGGGATTGTTTCCCAAGCAGTGTGGCACGGACTTTTAAAAAGTAAACAAACAGCCAAGATGTCGGGGGCTAAAAAAGACAAGGAGAAGGAAAAGCAAGCGAAGAAGCTAATAGTCACTTCCGGTCCTAGTTCCCGCCTCTCCGGTACGGCTGTCAATCATCAAGAAAGTGAGATGCTTCGCCCTCTGCTGGATCAGATGCAGAAAATCAGCCAAACTTTAGTAAGCATGGAAAGTGTTCTCAGCAGTCAACAGATACAGTTAATGGACACAGCCAAGAAAATGGAGGAGATTGCAAAGAAATGTCTGGTTTCAACAGAAGATACGCAGAGAATCAAGAAGAAGGTCAGTAAAATGGAAAGGAAGCAAGAAATGCAAGGAAATAAGTTACTGATGTTACAAATGGAAAAATCAAATTTGACTCTCCGATTTCAAGGAGTTCAAGAAGCGGAAAAAGAAGATCTCAGTATATTAACGGAAGCGTTGGCACCACTGATGGGCAGTGAAGCGGATAAACTAAGCGAAGAAATTGATCTGGTATACAGATCCTATTCTAACTTTATAAAGAAAAATAATCTGCCAGCTGAAGTGGTTGTCAAATTTACCAAACAACGTGTAAGAGATCAGATCCTCAAAGCGACCTCAGCAACACCCTTGAAAATTGGAGAGCAAACTATAAGGATTTTAAAAGATGTACCATTTGAAATTCGACAGAAGCGGAAGGCATATAAAGGACTGACCACATTCTTGCAAAACCGTCAAATTAATTACAGGTGGTTGTTTCCAGAAGGACTGGTCTTTAAGTTTAAAGACAAGAGAGAGAAGATTGACTCCATTTTCAAAGCACAAGAGTTTTTGAAGAGACACGCCAGCTCAGAGGAGGAAGCAGAACTCGCTAAGTGGAAAATCTTCAGCAGTGACGAGGACAGCAATCCGGAAGGAGGAGACGAAGAACTGGAGGAGAAAGGAGCGGCAGGAGATGTGTCTTATAATTTAAGAGAGAAGAAAGGCAGATGCCCCAACGTCTGATGAACTTTTGAGAGTGCTACAAGGACAATATTAATACTAACCCAAAAGGACTTTACTAACCTAACTAATTTTTATCTTTGACAGGTAATGAAGCAAGAAGATCGACCACTCATGGTAGAAGCTATGGACTGTACTAATACTGATAAAAGATTAATATACTAATTTACTCATCACTCGCCCTTTTCTTAATCCCTCTATATACCCTCCCTTTTTTTCTGTAAAATTTAAAGCAATAAAATTATCTTCTTTTTAGAAGAGTTTAATTTTTAAAAGAGAGAGAGAGAGAGAGAGCCCTGAGAAATACTGCTCCTCTTCTAAAGCACACCCCTGCTTAAAGAGACCTCCTCCCATCAGAAGCCCAGGCTACCTGTCAGTGGGAAGTGGGCTGCCCCATGAGTGCCCTATTGGCACCCCAGATCCCACTGTACACACAGAGCTCAGAAGGTCCCCGTGGGCCATGACCATGGCTGTGCAGGTGCCCTCCACTCAAGGGCAGCTGCACCACCAAGCAGGGCACACATGCTGTTGAGAGCATCCTCTTGCCACCTCCATGACACCCCCACTGGAGGACAAGCAGGGGGGATTGATGGGGCATGGGGTGCAGGAAGGCCTGAAAGATTCTGTGAGGTCTCCCAGCAGCCTCACCCACATCTCTTGTGATATCAAGAAGCCCCTCAAGGTGCCTGGCAGCCATTGTCACAGATGCTGCCAGCACTTCAATCTATTGCTGGACCCTGGTGAACAGTCACTAACAATGGCTAACGACGGCTAACGACAGCTAACGACTGCTCTCCAGCCACTACTGCTCAATCACCACTCAGATGGAGGAAAGCATGAGTGGGATGAGTGGGATGAGGTGGGTTGGGCTGGATGTCGGCCCCGTGCCCTGGGACTTGTCAAGGGTCCAGGATCCCCTCCCATGCTTCAGGCCACCAGCAGCCACAACACAAGGCCCAGGGGAGCTTTCCTGTCAAATGTCTGGCAGGACAGGGCTGCTGCCACCGAAGTAAGTCAAATCCACCCTAAGCATCAGCTCCCCATCAGTCGACGGGCCCAGGAACCCCATGATGCCCAGCGATTTGAGGACCATGGAGGCTGCTGTTGCCGTGCACCTCCTTGAGGTCAGGGCACATCGGTGGTTGATGACATCAGCTCCAAACATTACGGAATATAGACTTAGGCACAGGGGTAGACTAGGGATAAGTCACAAACTGAACTACAAACCCATATAAAAGAGGAGGTTGGTTAACAAACCCACCCGGTTCGTATCATTTTGTAAGCCATTTAATGTTTAAAACCCTGCCTTCTGCTCCTCCCTAAGCATTTTGGCTGCCCCAGCTTGTGCTCTGGTGCCGTCATCTGTTCCCTCCGGGTAGTTGCATCCGGCACTTCCCCACCTAGGTCAGCATCGTGTCCAGACCGTTACAAGGGGCAAGTTAATTATTTATAATTTATTTTAAATATATTAGATGCCTTTCCTCCTTATGAAGCTCAAAGCGGCTTACAATAAAATAGGTTGCATTAAAAACAAACCAAAAACTGTAATCCAAATATTGCTTGAGATAAAAGATACAAATATTTCATTATTTTTTTAAAAAACTAAATATGTAGTTCCACCCAAACCTGAATAATTTATTCTAGCCTACCTTATGATATTGAATACATATTGGCTTATATACTTTGTACTTTGCCTCTTTCTGTAATGGAGTTTGGTGATGATAAAATATATCTGTTTACAAACTCTGACCAGCAACTGGAGACAGGCTGAGTTTTTGCCTAAGATATTATTCTTCTGGGGATTTATGAAAGTGAGTTTTCCTTTGCACAAAAAAAAAAAACTGTAGGAAAACACTTTTATATTAAGGGCCACTGATCCATCTGGGTGAAACTTTACTTCTAAATTAGGCTTCATAAATAGCTGATCTCTGTAACTGGTGCAAGTGGGCAGTTGAGCTGGTCTGAAGCAGTGGAGGAGGAGGAGGAGGAGGAGGAGGAGGATGCATTTATATCCCACCCTTCATTATAGGAGGAGGAGGAGGAGGAGGAGGAGGAGGAGGAGGACAGCTTCTCATTGAGATTATGTACATTTATAGGGCAGGGCAGGGTAGTTAGAAGGAGCAAACTAAAGAAGAAAAGAGCGCTGGAAAAAAGAGTCACCTTTTAGTTGTCCATCCAGAATGGCTGCAGATTCTATTTCTATTTAGACTCCTGTGTAATAAATTATAAACAAAAATGCAATATATGGTATGTCATTTTTTATGAAGCAAAAACAATATTAACTCATATATTATAACATATTGTTGAGATTGTAAAAAGATTCTCTTCAGTTTTAAATCTACTGGGGACCTACATGAAGCAGGTCTACTTGGAAATAAGTGCCATGTTACTCAATAGATTGTACTCCCAGGAAAATGTTATTAGGATTACAGTCTGTGTTCTTTTAGTTAAGGCAACCAATTAATATGTTTATTTATGAAGCATCTAAATAATAAATGTAAAAAATGTATTTTAAAGCAATGATTTAAATCAGGGTTTTTCTTGGTAATTTAAATCAATATATGTCACTGATTTAAACCAATCCATCCTGGGAGAAATTGTTTAGTCCACATAAATCTGACTCTTGTAAGGGTCAATATGTTAGATCGCGCTAACAAAGGACTCGTAGAGTGATTCAGCAAGTGATTCAGCTTTATTGGAAGTAACGAACAAGCACTCAAACGCATTAAGAAACCAGAACAAGAAACTGTGGGAGCTATGCTCCTTTTAAACATAACCGGGCTAATGTAGCCACGCCTATTTACAAATAACAACCAATGAGATTGCTCAGTTAGGGACCAATGGGAGTCTTTCCCTCCCAGGGAATAGTACTGTTCTGATTGGTCGCTGTTACAAAGCGACCAATAGGAAGTTCGGTCAGAGGAGCCCTAGCATGGCTCGAAGCTTAACATAGGAGTCTAATGGGGTGATTCATGTAATCGTTCCAAATACATTACAATTCCTCCCCCCTAAGTTAAGTCATCATCCCATTTGTTTTATTATTTACATACATTCAAATCGTGCCATTGTACATCAACTGTTCCAAAATACTTTATTACAATCGTAGTCTTTTAGATAAGTCGGCATCTGCCGCGTACGCTGAGACCTGCGAAGCGGTGCAGGCTCTATGGGCACACAAGGTTGTGAGTCACTGTGGGGTTCACTACAGCCTGGTTCAGGCACAAACTCTACTGGGG
This sequence comes from Gekko japonicus, assembly GCF_001447785.1. Taxonomy (NCBI): domain Eukaryota; kingdom Metazoa; phylum Chordata; class Lepidosauria; order Squamata; family Gekkonidae; genus Gekko; species Gekko japonicus. The sequence goes on along the minus strand of NW_015161984.1, from coordinate 198,659 downwards.
TTTCAGCCCCGCACCCAGGGGTCTGCCCTGACTCGGGGACAGTACCGGGCCCTTCGGTACTCACCGCCTGCTCTGGGGGTCTCCACTCAACATCAGGGAATTCAGCCGTCGGAGAGTCAGCGCTGTCCTTAGCCCAACGTCTCCTTAGCTGATCTATGTGGCGCCGCCATACTCGACCGTCAGCCAACTGTACCACATACATGCGAGTACCCACAGAGTCGGATATTACCCCAGGAAGCCATAAGTGACCATTAGCATAATTCCGTGCAAAAACCTTGTCCCCTTTTTCAAACATGCGCACCTTCGGTTGAGAGTCGGTACGCTCGGATTGATCTTCAGTGAGATCCGGATGCAACCTGTTTAACCGAGTTGTGAGCCTCCGCCCCATTAGCAACTCGGCCGGACTGCGGCCTGTAGTACTGCAGGGGGTGGTGTGCTGCCGCAAAAGAAAGGAGCCCAGCCTCTGGCTCCAGTCACCCTCGTCCATTTTACCCAGGGCCTCTTTGGCCGTTCTGACCATCCGTTCGGCCTGGCCATTAGACGCCGGATGGAAAGGGGCCGAAGTCATTTGGCGGATGCCATTACTCGTGAGGAAGTATCTGAACTCCTCAGAAACAAATTGAGGCCCGTTGTCACTGACGATGACGTCAGGCAACCCGTGTGTGGCAAAAAGGCGGCGAAGCGCATGAATTACGGCTAGTGAAGTGGTCGACTTCATGTGTACAACTTCTAACCATTTAGACATTGCATCTACGACAATCAAGAACATTTGCCCTTGGAGAGGGCCAGCAAAATCTATATGCAACCTGGCCCAGGGTTTCCCAGATGATTCCCAGGCTTGGGGTGTAGCGTGTGGGGGATCAGGTCTAACCTGCTGACACTTGGAGCAGACTCGCACCCACTCCTCGATTTCCTTGTCCAGTCCTGGCCACCAGACATACCCTCTGGCCAATGCTTTGGTGTGCACCATCCCAGGGTGACCCTCGTGCAGGGATTCCAGAACTCTCTTCCTGAGCTTGTCAGGGACCACCACCCTATTTCCCCAAAGCAGACACCCTTTAGAGATTGAGAGTTCGTTTTGGCGGCTTCTGTATGGTGCGAATTCAGGCTCACTGCCCCCAACTGGCCACCCCCTCCACACCCAGTTTAGTACCCGGGAGAGAACGCAGTCCTTTGCCGTCAGTGACGCAATGTCCTTGGACGACACTGGAGCCTGGGGGAGCTCATCCAGAGCCAGGACCTCACACGCAGGGGCAGGGTCGGATCCCACACAGGGCAATGGGCATCGGCTAAGGGCGTCCGCATGTCCGATTGCCTTCCCAGGCCGGTGTTCGAGGTCATAATCGTACGCCTGCAAAAAGAGCGCCCATCTAAGCATACGTGGGGACATTATGTTTGGCAACTGCTTATCGGGCGCAAAAATCCCCAGTAGCGGCTTGTGGTCAGTGACCAGCAAAAATCGTCTGCCAAAAATAAAATCATGGAACTTTTTGACAGCCGCTACCAACGCCAGACCTTCCTTGTCTATCTGGGCATAGTTCCTCTCTGCCGCAGATAAAGACCGAGAATAAAAAGCGATAGGCGCTTCGCTCCCATCAGGCATCAAATGGCTCAAAACTGCGCCTACTCCAAAAGGTGAAGCGTCAGCAGCTAACACCAGGAGCTTCTGATCATCGTAGTGCGTCAGCACGTCATTAGATGTCAACAGCTCCTTAACTCCCACAAAAGCCCGTTCCTCAGCCTGTCCCCATTTCCATTTAGCCTCCTTATGCAAGAGCATGTGCAAAGGGGCAGCCACCGATGCCTTATGCGGTAAAAACGCATGATAAAAATTGAGGAGTCCTAAAAATGCCTGGAGCTCCTTCTTACTCACCGGCCTGGGGGCGTTCCGGATTGCAGCTACCTTGTCGTCCGTGGGGTGCACCCCGTCTGCATCGATCCGGAATCCCAGGAACTCCACACTGTTAACTCCCAGTGTGCACTTAGACCGTTTAACCCTGAGCCCTGCGTCCTGGAAACGCTTTAAGACTTCCTTAACACGGGCTATTAGTTCCTCTTCAGACTTCCCGGCTATTAATACGTCGTCGAAGTAGGGCACCGTGCCTGGTACCCCCCTCAAGAGTTTCTCCATCAAGCCTTGAAAAATTCCGGGCGCCACATTTACCCCGAACTGCAGGCGATTTACCTTAAACGCGCCTCTATGGGTGACAATCGTCTGGGCTTCAGCAGCCTCAGGAGTGACAGGCAACTGTTGGTATGCCTGTGCCAAGTCCAATTTGGCAAAAATTTTCCCTCCCCCCAAGGAAGCCAGAATGTGGCTTATAACCGGGACTGGGTAGGAGTGTTGCTGTAACGCCTTGTTAAGGGTGCATTTGTAATCCGCGCATAAGCGTATGGACCCATCAGGCTTGACAGGCGTTACAATCGGGGTTTCCCACTTACTGTGAGGAACAGGCTCCAAAACTCCCTGTTCCACGAGTTTGTCAATTTCCTTCTCCACCCTAGGCCTGAGGGGAATTGGGACCTTCCGATATTTCAACCTGATTGGCTTTACGGATGGATCAAGTTCGAACGCAACCGGGGGCCCTTTGTACCGCCCCAGACCCTCTGCAAATACATCAGGGAACAGGTCATACATCATATCCCATTTATTCTCAAGCGTTTTGTTAACTCCTGAAATACCAATGCCTAATGGCTCAAACCAATCCAACCCTAGTAAGTTGACCCGGTCTCCCTCGGCAATAAGAAAAGATAGCTTAACACATTTCCCCTTATACTCAACATCCGCAGTGTCCCGTCCGGCCAGGGGAATTCGGTTGCCCTGGAAGTCGGACACTCGGGTCTCCGCAGGCTGGAGCCGCCGTCGGCTTCTGGTTGGGAACAACGCTTGCCAGGATGCTGCAGAGATCACTGTCACCGAAGATCCGGAGTCCACCTCCATGGTGCACGGTCTGCCGTCGAGGAGTGGGGTCACGGTGATCTTGCCCTGGCAACTGGTGCGATTGATGACCGATGCGCTTGATAGGGATGCTGTCACCGAGTAGCTTGCTTCTGGTGCTGATGATTGCTGCTTTCCCCGGGCGTTGGGTGGTGTGGTCTTCTGTGCCGTCCTGCTGTTGGATGTAGGGTCCTTCTGCGCCGACCTGCAGACTCTGGCGAGGTGTCCACGCCGCCCACACGCTCTGCAGTTTACATCTCGAGCCCAACAGGAGTCGCGCTGGTGTTTCCCGCCGCAGCCGGAGCACGGCTTGACGCTGGTAGTCTTCGCTGGGGTCCGCTTGCCTCGGACCGCGTTGACGTCATCGTCCGCTTCTTCGCCCTCGCTGTCTCGCTGAGAGTGGACGCTGGGCTCTGCCATCCTCTGGCGGACCTCCCTTGTGGACTTATCTGCTGCTTCTGCGGCCACGGCCTCGTCGTAGGCCACTGCCCAGGTCAGGGTGGTGCGGGCGAACAGCCTCTGTTGCAGCCTCTCGTCTTTAAGGCCACAGACGAGACGGTCTCTGAGGGCTTCCTCTACGTTGTGGAAGTTACACGGCCGTGCGGCTTTGCGAAGGGCCGCCACGAAATCCGCGATGGTCTCGCCTCCGGCCTGGTTCCGCTTGTAAAATGCGTGCCGGCAAGCAATCTCCGACGGCTGTGGAGAATAGTGAGCCTTAAGCTTCTCAGTGATGTCAGCGTAGGTGACAGTCTTTATATCAGTTGGGGCCACCAACGACCTGGCTATGTCGAAGGTCCCCTTCCCGCAGGAACTCAGGAGGCACGCCCGTTTCTTGGCCTCGTCTGTAATGTCGTGTGTCTCCAGATGGAACTCGAACCTGGATAGGTAGGAGTCCCAGTCTTCTGAGGAGGGTTCGAAGCATTCGAACTTCTGGCTTCCAGCCATCGTGGGAGACTTGGGCACCGGAGCTGGTGGCGCCTCCGCTGGATCGGCTGCTGTGCTTTGCCCGCTTTCTTCCGAGTCCAAAGTGTGGATGTCCGCAGGGCTGCCTACCTGCTCTAACATCCCACCTTCGTCGCCAATTGTTAGATCGCGCTAACAAAGGACTCGTAGAGTGATTCAGCAAGTGATTCAGCTTTATTGGAAATAACGAACAAGCACTCAAACGCATTAAGAAACCAGAACAAGAAACTGTGGGAGCTATGCTCCTTTTAAACATAACCGGGCTAATGTAGCCACGCCTATTTACAAATAACAACCAATGAGATTGCTCAGTTAGGGACCAATGGGAGTCTTTCCCTCCCAGGGAATAGTACTGTCCTGATTGGTCGCTGTTACAAAGCGACCAATAGGAAGTTCGGTCAGAGGAGCCCTAGCATGGCTCGAAGCTTAACATAGGAGTCTAATGGGGTGATTCATGTAATCGTTCCAAATACATTACACAATACATCTGTTGCCTAGTTTAAACAGAGTGCAGATTGTCCTTTCAGAGTGTACAATACTCAGCTAAATGGCAACCTATGGATTATTTTTGATAGACTTCCAGAATGACAACTTTGAGTATCTTCACAAGATTCCAAAAACTGATTTGAATGCAGATTAAACTGGCCATTTCCTACTGATTCCCACTTTCCACAGCAGACTCTCCTCATATCGTTCCTCAGAGTCCCCTGTCCTCCATAAGAAGCAGCATTTTGTATAGATCAATGAGCTGTGGGGTGGGGGAGGGGGATGCAGAAAAATTCTATTCACCTGATAAAAAAGTTACTCTGGATCTGGCCCTCTATGGTTAGGCATATTTTTATTTTAACATTGTAATGCCTTTTTGGTAGACTTTTAGCTCAGCTTTCAGAAAATGCCTTTTAAAACCATCTATAGACCTACTTACAGCAGTAATAAGCAACACCATTAATCATACATACAGCGATATGATACCTTTTAAAACTGCCCTGAGGATGAGAAGAGAATATGCTAAGTAGAGAAGTGTGGGGTAACTGGCATCTTATCTCCACAGCTAGAGGAATCCAGACCAAGGCCCTTGAAGATGTACATGCAGATGCAGTTACGTTTGGGCTGCCAGGCTTCCTCCTACAGAGGGAGGCCTCCTGCAGGCTGCCCACATTGCCTGCTGGTGCTTTGAAAGGTGGTGGTGGTGGTGTTGGGATTTAAACACAGGGATGTTGGCTACATTGCTCTGTCACTTCCAGGGAAAACCCAGAAGTGACATAAGCATTGCTTATGCTTATGGAATAAGCATAAGCTCTATAGTAAAATCATAGAGCTCTATAGTAAAACCATAGAGCTTCCAGCAATTCCTAGAGCTGCCCTATGTCACTTCTGGATTTTCCTTAGCCGCATAGCTAATGTCATGCACCCTCCATTTCCCCACCCCCAGTCCTCCTGCTGGTTGAAAGGGTTGGTCTGGCGACACTCACTTAAGTACATATGGCTAAATAATCAGATTTATTAAACTTTTCTTTTCACCACATCATTTTGTTCTGTTTTGTTGGTCAGAGATGTTCATTAATGATAGTTATTCAGTGCTGAACCAGGGTACTGTTCACAATGCCATCTGTATATTTGGCTTTGGAAAAGTGCACATATTTATTTGTGAAAATTAGGAAGTGGTTGAAACACAAGCCAGAATATCATATCAAAGTATGCCAAGTCTCTAGCCATAGTATACTTCAGTTCCACACTCTTCTTAAACAACAAGAAGCCCTGTTAGTTAAGATCCAAGTAGCATGTAAAAAGGCAACGTAAAAAGCAAAACAGGAATTTCTTTCCTCAGTGTGAAGATAGCCACATCTTACATGATATGAATTAGTAAAAGGACCTGAGGATTATTAAGGAATGTGAACTTAATGAGTATGAGAAATGTGGAAATGTAGGGGAAATGTATATGTTAAAATGATCCAAATGTATACAATGTTTGAGTCTAAAAAATTCTGTCTTTATCATGGCCACAGTCCAGAGAGCTCCTTTAGGCGCATCTACAGCACCATATGGCTAACTTTCCATGCTCGGAATGGTGTTTGACTTTTCTTCTTTGAACAGTAGCTCTGTCTGCCACAGTGCAAATTGATTTTAAAATCCTTTGAGTTTCCAGTGTGGCTTGCCAAACAGCATGGATGACTGCTGCCGGACAAAAGAAGGCGAAAGCCCTGATGGTCATGCAGAGTTATATATTCTATACATTGTGAAGCCTGGTTTTACTTGATCAGTTGTGAATATTATCACCCCATTAACAAATTGTTTATATAGTTGGGAGACTTTTTCTCTTATTACCCCTGCTCGTCATAGTCCCAGACTATGGGACACAATCCAGAAGAAAGGAATTGCTCAGTTTTGCATTGTTCCAAGTCCTAAGTCCCCATGACAGAACTGCCTTTGTTATGCCTGCTGTTTCTATAGTAAATGGACCACAGTAAAGTATATTATTAAATATATTAGGTTTCATTTAGTTAACAGCAAAAATATGTTTAAAAATTATCTACTCCTGGAACCAGATGAATAAATGGTCTCCTGATGGGTCTAAGGGATTTTCCATCCTGTTGATACGATTGGTGCTCTTGTGTGTAAGCCTGCACGCCTGCCATGGTGTTTTTATGAACTGAGTTACTGTACCTGATAAAGTGTGCCATCGCTGTACCTGATGAAGTGTGCCAATGACGGACTGTGCCAGAAACTGACATGCTGTGAGCTCCCAATAGGATACATACCAGAGACACTGTTTCCTCTTATGGTTGCTATTCCTGAGGTGTTCCCATGTCCAGCAAATGCCATTTTGTTCTAAGCACACGACCACAGCAAGCAGCAGACTCCATTTTGTTCCAAGCACATGGTCACACAAAAGCAGCAGACTCCATTTCAAACCAGCCACATGGTCACATACCTGGAAAAAAAACCCTCCCCCTTGCACCAACGGACAGCACGTCCTCACAAAGACTCTCTATTCAACCTGGCCTCCTGGCAATGAGTCATACATCTACATGCGAATACCCCTAGCCCAGGTGTCTTGATTGAGTTAGTCACTAGATCTCAAATTGCCCTCCAGTTTCCAAGCCCTCCCAGAAAATTACAATAGCCAATCCCAGGCCTCTTGGCTATGACAGAATGCCTCGTCACAGGGGAGGTCTCCTGGCCCCAGCTCCTCCCCTGACCCTTTTTGATATAATCAGGAACGCACCTCCAGTTCGCTCTCTTGAGCATTCTACCTGAAACCCCCCAGCGCTCTCAAACTACGTCCTCTATTTAACCTGCTTTACCCTTCAATCCAGCTTTCTATCCCAAATCCTTCCCATCCCTCTCTTTGTTCTAGCAGTGCACAGCTAGAACTTCTTAGCACGTGGTTTTAGCTGGTCTGAGTCCATTTGCTATTCTTTTCCATTTTCTCCCCATCCTTACCCCTTCGCTTGAAGTTTGGAGCCACGCAGGAGCAGCTAGGTAATTATACCCCAAAGCATCAACCAACGTTACCTGCAAATTGCAACTGTGCTGATTATTTCTCTCTGTATTTCTTAGTTCTTGTGTGTTGTGGTTGTTGTGTGCTTATGGTGTGAAGTGTGCTAGTAAACAATTATTCTTATTAAGAAGTCTGCCTCAGTCTCTTATTGGGGACGTCAGAATCAGTGCCATCCTCCGTAAACAAAGACGGTTGTTCCCGAAGTTAAAAACTGTACCAATCGTTTCCCTTTTGGAGCAATTCGGTTAACATGTGGATGTCTTGATGTACCTCTGGAATGAGGAAATGACACAGGCAGTTGACACTATTGCTCCAAGGCACTCTCTCTCAGGTATTAGAACCCAGTCAGATCCCTGGTTTACTGAGGGCCTGCAGGTGATAAAAAGGCAAGGGAGACAGCTGGAACTAGGCTTGTCAACTCCAGGCTGGAAAACACCTGGAGATCTGGGGGTAGAACCTGGAAGGGTGGGGTTTGGGGATGGGAGGAGCCTCATAATAATGTATAGAGTAGACCTTCCAAAGCAGCCATTTTCTCCAGGCAAACTGATCTCTCTAATCTGGAGATCAGTTGTAAATCCAAGAGATCTCCAAACCCCACCTAAAGGTTGGAAAACCTAGGTAGAGCACCATGGAAGAAGACCAGAATAAATCTGATAAGACACAGGCTAAAACTCATTTTAAAGTATATTCCACGTCAGTGATGGCAGCAAAGAAACAATACTTTCCCACCACCATTGAACATGCACAGTATCAGCCAGTGAAGCTGCTCCAAGTGATCAAAGGCCTATTAGAATCTGGCCTGCCGGAGAAAGTCAACTGCTCAGTGGTCCACTGTGACCACTTTGGTCAACACTTCACAGAGAGCATCTTTCTCATCGATACCAACTTGGACTCTACATTAGCATGCCAGGGACTTGTCCAGATGTTTGGGATACTTTTGTTCCCTCTAAACTGTGAAGTCTTGTGAGCAAAAATTCTACTTTGTGAGCTACTGGCATTAAAGTTGTGAGCAAGTGACTTGGTTACTGCATAAATCAGTTTGCTCTGGAACCATTCTTCCTGAGCTAAGACAAAAATGTGTGAGCCAGAGGCTAAAAACCTGTGAGCTAGCTCACACTAACTAAGATTAGAGGGAACAGCTCAGTTTATTCAATGTGAGGATGTGGACAAGATTTTTGGAGATTTGAGGCCTACCACCTGTTTCATTGACCCTTGCCCTTCCTGGCTACTTAAATTGCTTGGAGAGGGTGGAACTGGGTCAAAGGGGTAGTTAGTGCCTCCTTGAAACAGGCTGTGGTGTATCTTGAATATATTTTAAGTTGGTTAACGAATTGCTTAATTTTACTTATTTATTTATTTATTTATTTATTTTTGAGACTTGTATCCCGCCCTGCACATAGTGTCCCAGGGCGGCTAACAAATAGGGTTTAAAAATTTAAAACAGTAAAACAATGTTACATACATACTAAAATGGTGCTACAATAATTTACATAAAATAACCAAGATGCGCAACAGATCACATTGGCGGCAGGTTTTCTTAAAAGCATGAGCGCCAGGAATACTGTTTCCCAGCTCAATCGGGCGGCATCTACCGCCCCCCCCCCCAATGCGGCAGATGAAAGATGAAATCTCGGTGATGGAATAGTGGCGGTGGCAGCTCCTACTCGAAAGCCTGGTGGAAGAGCTCCGTCTTGCAGGCCCTGCGGAACTGTACGAGGTCCCGCAGGGCCCGGATCTCCTCCGGGAGCTCATTCCACCATGTAGGGGCCGCCACCGAAAACGCCCTGGCTCTGATGTGGGACAACTTCACAACTTGGGGGCCTGGCACTTCAAGGCGATGGAAATTCCCTGATCGCAGTGAACTGCGAACTGTTTGAAGGATTATTTTTAGATGTATATATTTATTGTTATTGTGCTTTTATTGTGTGAGCTGCCCTGAGCCTGCTATGGCGGGGAGGGTGGGGTACAAATTTAAAATAATAATGATAATAATGATGAAAATGATAATGATGATGATGATGACGACGACGACGACAACAACAACAACAACAACAACAACAACAACAACAACAACAACAACAACAACAACAACAACAACAACAACAACAACAACAACAACAACAATAACAATAATAATAATAATAATAATAATAATAATAATAATAATAATAATAATATCCACTCCTGTCTTGGACCCAGGAGAGAGAGGGAATTCACCTCTGTTGATTTTTCTGGACCTCTCAGTAGCTTTCAATACCTTTAATCATGGTATCATTATGGATTGCCTTTCCAGGTTGGGATTGGGAGGCATGCTGGTCCTACCTGGAGGCTAGGTTTCAGAAGGTAGTGCTGGGGGAATGCTGCTCAGCCCCTTGACCTTTGGTGTCAATCTTGTTCTGTATACTCTTTAACATCTACATGAAACTGCTGGGTCAGGTAATCCAGAGATTTGGACTGGGTTGTCACCAATTTGCAGATGACACTCAGTTCTATCTCATGTTTCCAGGCAATCCCATGTGGGCTGCAAAAACCCTGAACTGGAGACAGTTTTGGAGTAGATGTGGGCTCATAAACTGATACCTAATCCCAACAAGAGGCAAGTGCTATTGGTGAGTGGAAAGCCTGACACAGGACTTGAAGTGCCACCCATTCTGGATGGGATTGCATTCCCCTTGAAGGAACATGTCCTTAGTTTGGGGGTAGTCTTGGACCGAGGCCTATTGCTGGCTAAGTGGATGGCAGCTGTGGCCAGGAGTGCATTTTATCAGTTTCTCCTTTTTTGTGCCCCCCGTAGGGGATTTTTTATTGCATTTTCTAAAAACTAGAACGAAAATAGGGAGGGGACTACAATCTAAGGAGAAAAGTAAAGAAAACCCACTAAAAACCCAAGAGATGGTGATCATACATAATGCTTACAAAATTAGCTTCTAGCTTAAAGTTCGATTAAAGTTCATTGTATGTGGTCAATCAGTCTTCATCCTGTAATCGAAAAAATATATAACACCTGTGCATTTGACTTCATAAAGAACAATATAAGACATAGTTAATACTTATATAGCTTTCTAGAAACAATAACAACTCAACATCTATCCTTTTTCTTTCTTAACTGATAAGCTTTTGGGGGGGCTGCAGCCCCAAGATTTGAATTTGAGTCCTTGTCAGAAGATGCCACGTCTTCATCTTCGTCACTCTCCTTGGTACTGTCATCTTTCTCTTTATCTTCTTCACCTGCTGGACGGTTATGATGCTGCAAAAACTCTAATGCCTTTTCTGCAGTATCAATTTTTACTTTCTTGTCCTTAAATATGAAGATTATGCCTTCGGGCACATTCTATCTGTAGGGTATGTTATTTTTCTGTAGAAATTGTACCAAGTCTCTATTTCTTTCTTTTCTTTCTTATTTCAACTGGAATGTCTTTCATAATTTTAATTTCTTTGTTCTTAATCTTCAAGGTTCGCAGGGAGCGCGGGGTAAAAATGCAATAAATAAATAAAGGTAGTTCCACTTGTAGCTTTGAGTACTTGATCTCTCACTTGTCTTCTGGAGGATCTTACCATCACTTCCCTGGGCAGATTATTCCTTCTTGTAAATTTAGAATACGACCTATAGATCGCATCTATTTCGCTTTGTAATGTTTCCACTTTAATATCTGCTACCAGGGCAATAGCATCACATATCATCTGCTTTAGATCCTCCCCTTTCTCATGGGGGACTCCTTGAAATCTTAGAACATAACTTGCTTTTTCCATTTGCAGCTGCAACAAATGAGACTCGTCAATTAGTCTCTTTTTCCCCATCACCTGCAGTTGTTTTTTCAACTTCTTAGTGCTGGCATCCACTTCTTTAAGCTCTTGTTCGGATTTCTCTGTTTTTTTCACAGTCTCATTAAGTTGAGTTTGTTGTCCGTCCAGCTTTTGGGGCAATGCCATGACTTGTTCCAGCAGGGGTCGCAATGCCTCAGTCAGCATCCTTTGGAGAACTGCAGTTGTGTCCTGTCTAGGGGCAGAACTCGCTTGGCTGGCACTTCTGGGAGGAGATCTCAGTTTCGACTGCTTGTTTTTGTCCTCCTTCTTCAGAGGTGCCATGTTTGAGGTTGTTTACTTTTCTTTAAAGTTATCAAAGTCTCTAGAAACCTTCAAAAAGTTGGGTAAGTTCTTATATGTCCTTTATTTCAGTCCGCCTTATTTTTCTAGCCTCCCCCTTGATTTGCTACAAAAAGTTCATTTGTTTTCTTGTCGGGAGAGAGTTTCTCCCCCCCCCCGCTTCTAAAGGGGAGACTTTCAGCTAGTTTTCAGGCGTTTTTGTTTATACTTTTGACTCACAGTTCAATGATGGGATCACTTTAATGTAAAATCCCGCTGGATCACCAAGCGCTTGTTCTGGTATGCTGCTCTTTGTCCCATTCGGGAACTCTGTGGGGGGACCTTCGAGGCACTAGAACGCCTCAATCCGCCAGCTGTCTGCCGGGGGAAGAGACAAACTTAATCCCCATGGCTAGGAGCTCATTCGCAGAGCTCCTGGGGAGTGCATACAATTGTGCCCCCTTCCTACCGCTAGCTCACAGTCTGCTTCCTCGGGAGCACCCGAGGACCACAGCTGCCATCAGAAGCACTGAAACCGGGAAAAACATTTTTTATCAGTTTCAACTGGTTTGCCAGCTGTGGCTTTTCTTGGACAGAAAGGATGTGGCCACTAAGAAGCATGCCCTGGCTACATCCAGATTAGATTACTGCAATGCACTCTGTGTGAGGCTGCCCTTGAAAAGTATTCAGAAACTTCAGAATGCTGCAGCTAGGATGTTGACTGGAGTGGGTTGGAGGGATCTTATCACTCCAGTCTTCTTGGCACATCTACATTAGCTCCCACTTTGTTTGGGGGGAACAATTCAAGGTGCTGGCATCGACCTTCAAAGACCTATATGACTTGGAACCAGCACACCTGAAAGACCACTGACTCCCTTACAAACCTACACAAACACTGCAGTCATCTTCCAAGGTCCTACTTCTGGCGCCTCCACCTTCTGCATTTAGATCGGTGGCAACCTGAGAGAGGGCCATCTTGGTCATGGCACCAAAGCTCTGGGATTCTTGCCCCAGGGAGACTCATCTGTTTTCTTCTGTTGCTATCTTCCACCAGTGGAATTTGTTTTGTTGTTGTAGCTGGCATTCTTGCAGTGATATCTCCTTCCTGCCCTATGTTTCAGTTGTTGTTTTTATGTTCTAGCTTTGGTTTTAATGATATGACTTTGTTTGATTTTAATGGTTTATGTCATACTTTTATTATATATAATTTATTGGAAACTAAGCAGGGTTGGCCCTGGTTATTATTTGGATGGGAGATCACCAAGGAATTCCAGGGTCACTATCCAGAGGCAGGCAATAGCATAAGTACATAAGAAGAGCCCTGCTGGATCAGACCAGTAGTCCAGTTAGTGGCCAACCAGTTCCTCTGGATGGGCAACAACAGGGCATAGCCTTTCCCTTATGTTGCCTTGTGGCTCTGGGATTTAGAGGCTGTGCCTCTGAATGTAGAGGTTCCCCTCAGTCACCATGGCTAGTAGCCATTGATAGACTTATCCTTCATGAATCTATGCAATGCCAGTTTAATGCTGTTTATTCCTGTGGCCATCACTACATCCTCTGGCAGCAAATTCCACATTTGAATCACTTTCTGTGTAAAGTAGTATTTCCTTTTTTCCATCCTGAATAGGGATAGGCATTAACTGGGAAAATGTAGTTTGGTTTGTGGTGTGCCCAGTTCATGAACCATGAACTGTCGCAAGCTTTTAGGAGCCAAATGAATTGGTTTGGTTTGTGAGGTTCATGGTGCAGCATGCTAGAGACACCAAACTCACCAAGGAACCCTCTGGCTGAATCTCCTCTACCTGCCCTCCATGTTTACTAAGGATTGGACTTATGGGGTCCAAGTTATGCCTCCTCCCAAAGAAGGTGCCCCTATCCTCCATTGTTTCCAATGGAGGGGGAACAGCAAAAAAGTAAGGGCAATAGAAGTCCATCAGAACAGAATCAAAGCCTCAGAAACTGAAGGTGGGGAGCATTTTTGCAAGCCCAGCAGAACCAGTGCAATGTACAGAGTGCCTAGCAGCATCAGTGCAATCACAGAGTGCCCAGCAGAACCAAGTGCCACTGGCATTGCAAGCTTAAAAGGACTGATCTCAAAGCACAATCACAAATCCAAGCGGGGGGGGGGTGCAATAAAGGAACCCTAGCAAAGGGGGGGACCTTCTTGAAACTTACATGACATGACTAGTTTGAAACTGACAACAGTGTTTCCAAGGCTGGAGAATTCCCCCTGGTTGCTTTGAAGTTTGGTAAACATTTTGTTTGCGCAGAGACAGACTGTCTGGAAATGTATCCATTCAAGAAACAGCATGAACCTTCATGAACAGCTTGAATATTCATGCTGCCATGAACTTTGCTTTGCAAACTAGCCAAAATTAATCACTAACTTAAGTTTGTGAGCTGGTTCATGCCCATCCTTAGTCCTGAACCTACAGCCAATCAGCTTCATTGGATGCCCTCAAGTTCTATTATTTTAGGCGAGGGAGAAAAAATTATCTTTGTCAATTCCATCCGAAACATAATTTTATAAACATCTATCATATCCTCCCTTAGTCGTCTCTTTTCTAAACTGAAAAGTGCCAGACGCTTCAGCCTTTCCTTATAGGGAAGGTGGTCCAATTCCGTAATCATCTTGGTTGCCCTCCTCTGTACTTTTTTCCAGCTCTGCAATGTCTTTTTGACCAGAACTGTACACAGTATTCCAATGCACCATAGTTTTATACAGGTGCATTACAATATTGACTGTTTTATTCTGAATCCCTTCCTTAATAATCTCTAACACAGAGTTTGCCTTTTTCACCACTGCAGTACAATGGGTTTACACTTTCATTGGGGTATCCACTATGACCCCACGATTTCCCCCCCCCTCTCAGTCTCATTAAGTTCATACACCATTAGCCTATACTTGAAGTTGGGATTTTTTGTCCCAATATGCATCACCTTACACTTACCAACACTGAACTTCATTTGCCACATTGTCACCATAGTTCCCTCTAAGCTGCGCTAGGGTGTGCTGACACACAAAATTTTAACAGGCAGCTCAGGGATTTCTGCTTCTGCTCACCCCCCCCCCCCCAGCCATCGAAAACAATGGAGAATAGAAAAACATTCTTCCGGGGCCCACAGAATTGGAACCTTTGGTCCAATCTTTTTGAAACTTGGGGGGTATTTGAGGAGAGGCACTAGCAGCTATGCTGCAAATTTGGTGCCTCTACCTAAAAGAACAACCCCCCCAAGCCCCAGATACCCCCAGATCAATTCTCCATTATACCCCATGGGGTCTATTGATAAAAATGGCCCCAGTAGGCTTCAATGGAGCCAGAAAAAAATGACTTTTTTTTTGCATACCCCAATTATGCTTTTCAGTATGATTTGTAAGCTGCCTTGAGTCACAGGAAAAAATGAGATATAAATATTTGAATATATAAGTAGTTTGGGCAGATTGATAACATTTAAGTCACTTCCTGTTAATTAGGTTAGGCAGGGTTCTGACAGTGATTGTTCCACCTCTGTTATAATTGACCTGTAATGCTGGTTGTCACATTTCACTAAAAAACACAAAGTAGACTGCAAGAGTCCACACCAAGTGCTGGTATATTTTCTAAGGCTCGGCACAGGACGATGGTCCAAAGCCAGGTCTACCAATATAGTGGAAAGGAGTGGGTAGACCTGTTCTCTGGAGGACAAGAGTACCAATATAGTGGAAAGGGGTGGATGAAATTTGACTTGATTCTGTTTTCTCTTATAATTTTAAGATTATTCTTAAAATATAATTTAAAATAATTTATTCTGAGATTCTTACAAGGTTATGGAAGTAATCTTCTAAAAAACTAATTTACACGATAGTCAAATATAGACTTGCTCACAATTTTAATGCTACTAGCTTTTTTCATTCACAAAGTAGAATTTCTGCTCACAACACTGGAGCTTAGGGAGAACATTTATGTCAGCCACTCACCCTGTTTGTGGAGGTCTTCTTGGACCTCTTCACATCCTGCCTTGGTTTTACCATTTTATGTCATCTGCAAACCTGGCCACTATACCATTTACCCTAAGCTCCAGATCATATATGCATAAATTACATAGTACTGGCCCCAATACTGGTCATTGTGGGACCCCACTGCTTACTTCCCTCCGTTGTGAGAACTGTCCATTGATTCCTACTCTTTCCTTCCTGTCATTTAACCAGTTTTTAATCCATAAAAGAACCCATCCTCTTATCCCATGACTGTTAAGTTTACTCAGGAATCTTTGGTGAGGTACAATGTCAAAAGCCTTTTGAAAGTCCAGGTATATAATATCTACCGGGTCACTATTGTCTACATGCTTGTTCACTATCTCAAAGAATTCCAAAAGGTTGGTGAGGCAGGACTTCCCTTTGCAGAAGCCATGCTGATTTTCCCTCAGCAGGCTTTGTCCCTCTATGTGCCTAACCATTCTATCTTTAATTACAGTTTCAACAAATTTTCCTGGGACAGACATTAGGCTGACTGGCCAGTAATTATTGGATCCCTTTTTTAAAATTAGAGTCAGATTTGCTAGTCTACGGTCTTCTGGTACAGCAGCTGAATTTAGTGATAGGTTACATGTACAGGTTAGTAGAACAACTATCTCACATCTGAGTTCCTTAAGAACTCTATGGTGTATGCCATCAGGACCTGGAGACTTATCCAATTTTATTTTCCCCACAGGCCTTCTTTTAGACTTGTCAGTGCCTTTCCTAAACTGTGGAATACATTCTATTTGGTCTTCAATTAGTGTGGTTTTAAATAGCATCCAAGCATCCTCTAGGGATGTGACTCTTTTGTGTTTTGCTTTCAGCTTGCTTGTAACTATTCCCCTCATTTTTGTAAAGTTTCCTCTTTTCAAAGCAAAATGTTACAGGTTTGGACTTTAGGGGTAACTTTCCATTGACCTGAATGCTGAACTTAATAGCATTGTGGTCACTGTTCCCAAATGATGTAACAACCTGTACATCTCTCACCAGGTCTTGAGACCCACTCAAAACCAAGTCCAAGATCACTACCGCTGTGGTTGTCTCTAAGACAAGTGTTCCAGTGCACAGTCATTGATGATGTCTAGGAATCTAATTTCTACAGCATGACTCGAGCACATGTTTAGTCAGTCAATGTGAGGGTAGTTGAAATCTACCAGTATGAAAACATTATCTGCTTTAGTCACCTCCTTTATTTCCTTCTCCATCCCAAGATCAGCCTCAAGGATTTGATCAGGTGGCCAATAGAACACCCCCACTTTTAAGTAACCGTTAGGGTCCAGTATTTCCACCCACAGTGCTTCTGTTGGGGAGTTAATTTCCCTGATATTTTTCTAACAGTTGATTCTATGTCCAATGAGGCACCAACAACCCATCCCTCCATGTCCTGCCTATAGAGCTTATACCCAGGAATGAGTCTGTATCCCATAGATTTTCCCCCATTCGATAATGTTTCTGAGATACCTGCTATATCTAAATTGTTATTGAACACCAACCACTCCAGCTCCCCCATCATAGCTTGGAGACTTCTAGCATTCACACATAGATAATATAAGATATTTCCCTCACTTATAATGTATTTCCCTCTCCTCTATAATGTATTTCTCTCAGCCCTTTAATCACCACACATGGCCCTAAGTCACCATCATGCCCTCACTCCCAAGTGTTATTATTACACTCTTATCTATATTGCCCTGAGTGTTTACACAATCATCCCTTTGCTCTGCAACGTTTTTGATATTCATTGCCAGCAGCCTGTTTTCATTTTGGTTCAAGTGAAGCCTGCCTCTTTTGTACAAGTTCTGCTTGTTCCAGAAGTTCCCCAGTGCCTAACAAATCTAAACTCTTCCTCCTGGCACCACTTTCTCATCCACGCATTGAGACCCCTGATCTTTGCCTATCTAGCTGGCCCTGCATATGGAACCAACAGGACTTATGAGAATGCCACCTTTGAGGTCCTGGCCTTTAACTTTCTGCCTAGTAACTTATTTTTTTCTCCAGGACCACATGATTACATTTTCCACTGTCATAGGTGCCAATGTGCACCATGACTGCTGACTATCAACAGCTCGATCTATCAACCTTTCTAGACAGCATGTGATGTCAGCAACCTTCACATCAGGCTGGTGTCACCATGCAGTCAAAATGCTCTGACAGACCACACTCTCTATATTTCTAATGATTGAATCACCCACTACTAGAAGCCCACCTCCCCCCAGCCCCCCAGGGGTATCCTCGGTGCAAGAGAATATTGGTCTGTTGCCCAAGAAAGGGGTCCCTTAAAGAGCTGTCAGCACAGGAGTGAGACTGTTCTGGTAAGTCCCTGAGGGTCTCTTCCCCAAACCTCTCTCTCTGCCTCAACTTATCCAGGTTGGCAGTAAGCCACACCCATAATTTCCACCCAGTGGGTAGATAATCGTACAAGCGGCAGTCTCTGCAAAACACTGGCTAGTACCCACTCCCCTGCTAGCTTTCTACTTTTATAACTGGTTAGTGATTAAAAGGTATCTAAAGTGATGCACTTCTGCCAACATAGCAGTTCAAAAGCAAGAAACTGCAAGTAGATAAATAGGTACCGCTTCTGTGGGAAGGTGCGCTTTGGCGCTTTGGCATTTAGTCATGCCAGCCACATGACCACAGAAACATCTTCAGACAGCACTGGCTCTTCGGCTTGGAAATGGAGATTAGCACCACCCCCTAGAGTCAGATTCAACTAGATTTTGAGCAAAGGAAACCTTTACTTAAAGTGTTGCAGGGCCCTCAGGCCTGATCCCCAGGCTAAGGGCCTCACCCTTTGGCTTGTGCCAAAGGCTCTTGCCTCTGCTAGGAGGAGCCTGACAGTTCAGAGGCCCACAACCACCACCTCCCAGCAGCAACAGCAGAAGGTGGGCCTGCAATCAGCCCCAGGCAAACAGACCTTGCTCAATGAGCAACAGACCAGACAAAAAGACCCAAACAGACCCAAACATGAGCACCACTCTCTAGCACACTATAAGTACCCACTCACCCTTACACTCTTCCTCTCACAAAGCAGCCTCAGTTAATGCTCCCCAGTAGTATAGCAGTTTAGGAAAGGCAAAAAAACCACTCACCTTCCCAGCAGCTCTCTCTTGGGTTCTTTCCCCAAGCCCATCTGGCAAACCACCTCTGTTAGTCTCTTGCCTTCAAAATCCTATGGGGTCACCATTAATAAATAAAAATAAGTAACTCAGCTGCAACTTGATGGCACTTTACACATACACACACACACACACACACACAATTCCTTCATTACCCTGATAAGAGCAGAAAGACAGAGTACAAACTTTGTAAATAAAAAAAATGTTCTCACGATTTTTCTGCTTCACCACTAGATCTTTAATTATTCCTTGACACAGCTTAGACATAATATCTATAGAAACTCTGGATATGATATTTAAGAACTTCCATCATCCATGAAACAGAACTGACAGATTGCTGTTGCTCCTGGAAAGAAATAAACATCCTAGCATCCTAAGATACTGATGTTATAAAACTTAAACTCTCCATATACAATTTCTAAACATAACATAGAACTAAGATTCTAAACATAACATAGAACTGTATCTTCTAAATACAGAAGATGTGTCTCACTAGTACAGCATTCATGCTCTATCACCATCTCTATTTTAACTAAATGTGCTGTCTCAACAGGGCTGGCCCATTAGGTGCATCCAGGCAATCACCTAAGTGCCACAGGTGGAAGACTGCTAAAACCAGGCCTGTCACTGCCCCAGCCAGCACAGCATTGGGGTTCCAGTTTGTGGATCAGCGATGGCGGTCGCTCTCCCTGGACCTCGGGGGAGTGACTTGCACACCAGTGGTATGGGGGGGGGTGCTACCTCAAGTAGCACTCACACGGAGCCTTTGCGAAAGGCTCCAGGCCATAGGGCTTTTGAGGGGCAGCCTCTTCGATGGCTAAATGCCAGAGAATTGAGGCTTCCCTCCACCCTGACGGTCCTGCCACTGCATGTCCTTTGGGCACAAGCTGTTTCGACCGGGACAAGCGCTGGAGATCAAGAGGAATATCGTTTACTGTGAGCGAGGTCAGAGAAATGAACGTGAATTCAAAATAAATGGAACATTTTAAAAGCAAACTTACCCCCCCAGTGGGAATAGCGGAGCGCAAAGAGGGACACCTCTTATGCAAATAGATAAGCGTAACAAAGGGGGCAGGGAGAAAATAAACAGTGATTTTGTGTGGAGAGACTTACTTGAGCGCTGACAGCGAGGTGATTTTTTTCGAGTCCGTGTGAAGTGGTTTGGAATTGTAAACAATCGTATAAAATGGCGGCCTCGCAAAGAAAGTTTAAAGCGAAACCGGCGGGTAGTCAGAGCCCAAAACCGGAAGAGAAGGCAGACATCATGAAAATGTTAGTGGATATGCTCAAGCCGGTGATGGAGCAACTCGATGGTATTGACCAGCAACTGACCTCACTGAATCAAAACTTCGCATCCCAGGAGCTACAACTGGCAGAAACGGTGAAGAAAGTGGAACAAACGACTGTGAGAATTAAAGAGATAGACACCACAAACAAGAAAATGAAGAAAAGAATGGGGGAAGTTGAAGCAAAACTTCCAAGAAAACCGTTTGCTACAGCTACAAATGGAAAAAGCTAACATGATCCTCAGATTCCAGGAAGTTCCTCAATCGCAAACGGAGGATCTGAGGAAACTGCTCAGCGAGATCATAGCTCCAGTAATAGGCTTAACAGCGGATGAACTGGTAAAAGAGATAGAGACTGCTTATAGGGCATACTCCAATTATATATTTAAAAAATAGCCTCCCTGGAGAAATTGTGGTCAGATTCTCAAGAAGACAGACCAGAGATGATATTTTAAAAGTGACTTCAGCAACTCCACTGAAAATGGGGAATATAAACATTAAAACTTTAAAAGACATTCCATTTGAAATTCGCCAAAAGAGGAAAAGCTATAAGGACTTAATTTCTTTTCTTCAAACCAATGGAATTTCATACAGGTGGGCGATCCCAGAGGGTGTCATCTTTAAAATCAACGACAAAAGAGAAATGATTGACTCCACTTTCAAAGCCAAAGAATTTCTGAGATGCCAGTTGGGAATGGAAGAGGAATCCAAAGATGAAGAATCAAAATCAAGCGACTCTGCTACCTCTGGATCAGAAGAGGACTCTGCTGTAGAAATGGGTGCAGGCGCAACGAAAGTTACATATGATTTCAGAGACAGAAAACCAAAGTAAAGGCAGAAGGACTCTGAAAATTGCCTTTTGAAGCAACTAACACGAAGATGCTCAGAAAGTTCTCTCATACAACTAACATACTAACATTGAACCTGAGAGAAACAAGAACTCTACAAGTATATTGTTATATTAACACTTTTATTAATAACATTTAGATTAACATGGATATGATCTCCTCCTCTTGGGTTTTTAGTGTAGTGTGGTTATCTATCCTTTATCCTTAGGTATTAGCCCCCTCCCTTATATTTTCTTTATAGTTTTGTAATCTTATTAAAAAAAAATAAAAATATCCCTCCGGGGATGCCAAAAAAAAAAAAAAAGCATTTGGCTCTGCCAAAGCAAGGTGGCTGCCTTGGGCAGGAGTCCCAGTCCTAGTGGACCTTTTTCCAGGGTTGTTTTGCCTCCCAATCTACCTGTATTGCGAGGTATGTCAACCTGGTGTCAGCTATGCTGCCATGATGTTTATGGGCAGGAGTGCGTTTGCTTGACCTGTGTACCAACTGCTGCTGCATTCCTTCATTCCTTATTATCTCTGACCTTGTGGGCTGCCTATGTAGTGTCTTCTCATCAATTACCCGTGGGACTAGTTTCGATTCCCAGCTTCAGCTCTAACGGCCTGGGGCCCCATTCTCCCTGCCAAGCAGGAGTCAGGCCGATTGGCCTAGGGATGGGGGGGGTGCATACGAATACCCTATATCTCATTATGTTTGTAGGAACATAGCCATTCCTAACATTGACGATGTTACTGCCTCTATAGCTCTGGCAATAAAATATAACCTTATGATAAGCTTGTACTCAATTGTCTGGCTGTGGAACCTTACACCTGGCAAGCCATAGCCCCAGCAGTGAGGGTAGTATGAGTGAGGGCAGCTTCCCCAGAGTTTGGGGAAGGCAGGAGGGCCAGCAGCCACAGCTTCCCTGCAGTGCAGGAAAACATATATTTGAATGAATTAACATCTGTCCTCTCTTGGTGCCATGAGGCAGATGGGCCTCTTGCCATCCACCTCAATCCTTTAGCTAGTAAATTAGTAATCTATCAATCTCTGTTCTTTCCTATCAAAAGTGTACTTCTCAAATAAAGAGAGAAGTGTTTCTCTTCTAAACTTGCAATGTGCCTCTCTGTAGTTTTGTAACATGAGTAACCTGGTAAAGTGCCACTCCTGCATTTGTGGCTTTATTTAAGGACTGCTAACTGATGGTGACTGGACTAACCACACAAGTTAACCTCAATAGGTCATGGGCCCAGCCTTAACCAGGTAAACCAGCTTAACTTGTACTGGTACCACTGGAAAAGTCTGTGGATCCAAAGTATTGAATTTGCCTCCCTCAGCACCTAAACCAGAAAGCTAGCTGACAGGCTTGATCCTTTTGCGAGACAGATGCCCTGAAAAGCTACTTAAAGCAGCCTGCTTGTAGACACAGAGCCTTTAGTAAGGGAGAGAAAGAGACGGGGGGGGGGAGCATTATGGCTGAGACTTGGGACAAATGAAGTCCCCTAGCTCCCCTCATAAGGAGCAACTGTGCAGAATGGCATGTGCATCTGAGGTTTGCCTTAGGATCCCAATCTCTGAAAGGTCACGTGGAGAGGGACGCCCCCGCAGACAGCTCATCCGAGGAGGAACAGATCAAGTGAGAAGTGAATGATCCCTGAGCCCAAGGCATTATAGTGAGTTCTTTGTCTGCATCTTGTCTGTCTAAAATACAGAACTTTGAAAAAGCTAAACAGATTTACAATTAATTGCTCAGATCTCATATTCAGGAAGGATGGACTTCTAGATTAATGCTGAGAAGTTATCTGGACAATTTGAAATATAGAGAGACTGAATATTTCCAAATGCATGTGAGCTCCATGCAGGATATTTTCTCTCAGCTTGCTGATTCAGAGGAAACACTGGATGAACCAGCTCAAACAGCTGCTTTGTTCCGTTCACACACACCCCATTTCATTCCAGTGATTTCATACTTGGAAATTAAAGGAGATTTAAACTTTGCACAGGCTGTGTCTGAGATTTCTATGGAAGTTTCCCATAGGAAAGCATTGTCTCAAGATTTTTGCATGTTACTGGATCAATTTTTAAACAAGGTTTCTTTAAACCACAGCATCTGCAGTACTCCAGGACTGGCGCCTATTCAGTCCACCCCAAAGTTGGCAACCACAGACCTTCAGAGCCATTAAGGAAGGAATGTACTCAGCGGAGTGCCAAGCCACTTCCCTTTACTTCAAACATAAGAGCTCAGATTACCTGTTACAATTGTGGGGGAGGGGGCATTTTTCAGTAGCATGTTCATCACCTAAGGCAGACAAGTCCAATGATTTCAGAGGGAAATTTGATCACAATTTTAAACATAGAAACTATCCTATTTTTGATAATGAACAGAGTGGAGAAATACTTTTAGACTCTGGAGTTATGCAATCACTATTTGGCTCAGAGGAATTGTTTACAGAAATACAAGAATTAAAAGGCCTGGGGAGGGGGGGTCAATGTCACAACGATGGCGGATGCCTTTCCCAGCTCTCTGGGGAGGCGTACTGCACAGCAGCGAGGGGGAGAGGCTGCGTTTCCATGGGAGTTCAGGGAGAGCTTCCAAGCCATAGGGCTTTGAGGGTGAGTCTCTTTTCCTGCAGATGGCAGGGAAATGGAGGCTCCCCTCCACCCTGACGGTCCGTCTCGCTGACTGCGTCCTCTTAGCGAGGCCACAAGCTGTGTCGACCCGATCAAGTGCAGGAGATCTAGCGGAGGAGCGATTAAAAGTGAGGTCAAGATAAGACCATCAATGAACTGTGAGTTAAAGAGCGGACTGTGAGTGAAATGAGCAATTTGTCTTCAGAAGAGAAAATCCCCTCCCCCTCAAAGGAAAAACTTTCTGAGCGATAGCATGCTGAGAGTGGGACGCCTCTCAATGCATTTGCATAAACAAGCAGGGGGAGGGAGAGAGTAAACGGATATATGAAGCAAAATCCCCCCCTGAAACCCCTTAAGCGGTTGGAGGGGGTGCCTCTTTGAAACGTTTACATATATGGAAGAGGGGAGGGGGAGAAAAACAGCTGTAAATGGATACTTCTGAAAGACTTTATTTGCAAGTGTGTAAGCCTGTTGTGGGAGATTTCCATGAGCTTTTAACAACGTATACGATTTGCAGAGCCAGGAAGAAAGAAACTTTACTGAAACTAAAATGTTGAAGTGGTAAATATTTCTTTTTAAAAAGAAAATAAGATGGCGAAAACTCTGAGGAGAAGAAAGGAAGTTGACGTCACTGCACTAGTAGCAGAAGCCATCAAGCCGATCTTGGAGCAAATTGTTGGTATTAACCAGCAGCTGGCCAAGATAAATCAACAATTTGTGTCTCGGCAATTCCAGGAGGCAAGTGGAGAAAAAACAGAATTGAAGACCCTTAAAACGAATGAAATAGACACTAAAAAAAGCAGCGATCTCAATGAGAAAAGAAGAAAAAGGATTGCAAATGTGCAAGAATCCCTAGGGCGAAGAAGAAAAAGCACAAGAGAAACAGGAGAAATTTACAAGGAGTTAACTTCTTCTCTGTTCTTAGAAAGTGTCATCTTAAAGTTTGCGGAGAAAAAGGAGCTGGAGGTACCCTTCATAATCAAGAAACCAGTGAGAAGCCACTGGACCCTGAGACCAGAGCGAAAGAGGCTTAAGACTAGCGGTTCTATTCCTGTGGATGGAAGAAGATTGGGCTGCAGTGAACGTCTAAGAAGATATTAAGGAATTAGAGAGTTTTAGCATAGATGTAAAGGCGGAAGGACTTTGCAAATTGCTTTTATGAAGCAAGCTGGAGGAGATGCTCGGGAAATCTTCTCATAACAAGTAACAATCTAACATATAAGCTTAGAAAGACAGGATCTCACAAAGGATATTGTTTATTAACAGCCTTTTCTTTTACTAACAGTATTTTAACAGGGAATGATCTCCTAACCTTGGGTTTTTAGTTTAGTGTGGGTTATCTTTTCTTTCTCCCTTAATTGTAGTCATCCCATCCCCAATTTTTCTTGGTAGTTATGTAGTATTATAAAAAATAAATAAAAAATCCCCTCCAGGGGCTTAAAAAAAAAGAATTAAAAGGCCTATCAGAGTGCTTTTGGCCAATGGGAACTTTGTGAAAGCAAATCATGTTGGAACTGTGATTTTACCTGTGAATGATGCAAAAGGACAACTTGAAACTGAGAATGTTCTGCTGAGTCCTAATCTAAAAACAGATATCCTATCAATAAATGAACCGGCTAAACCAGGCTTTGAAATACTTTTTACTGATCATGGCTGTTTTGTTATAAAAGATGGACCTATTGGTAAATGGACTTTATTGTGTGAAAAGCAATGAGGATTTTTGCATAGATTACTACTCTCCTGAATTGTACCATGAGAATTCTGAACTGTTTGAAAATGATGACTTAACGGTACACAAAGCAATGTCTAAAGAGGGATATGGTGAGATGCCAGAGGACTACCTACCCAAGGAGTTAATGTTGCCAAAACTTGCAAGCACAATGGATGCATTACCCTGTGGCACAAGAGAACATGTGATCGGAATATTCAAAACACTAAGGACATGCAGAATAAGGGTTTGGTGAAAGGCATGAACTTTACTGAATGTAATTCTAACTCAACTTGTCTTTGTTATTTACAAGGAAAAAACACTAAACAAACATTCCCTCAGCATAGCACAAGGAAGACCACAGCCCCAGTGCAGCTGATCTATACTGACCTAGGGGGACCTCTTCCTGCTGCCCTTGGTGGGTACTGTTACTGCTTAATGCTCATAGACAATTATTCAAGGTTATTTTGTATCTTGTTAAAAATAAGTCTCAAGCTTTTGATAAGAGAAAGGAATATATAGCAACTGTTCTACTAAGTTCAACAGGAAACCAGAAATCCTTCATTCAGATAATGGAGGAGAATTTTGCTCAAATGTGATGGAGCAGTTTCTGTAAGAGCAAGGCATACAGCACTAGATGACTGTGCTCCACAATTCACAACAGAATGGTGTCACAGAATGCAAGAACCACATGCTCTTGGCTCAAGAGATAGTTGCTTACCTGTACAATTTTGAGGTGAAGCTATTGTCACAGCTAACTACACGCAGAATAGGCTAGTCACAAGAGCTACAGTTGTGACTCATTATGAACTGTGGGTTGGCTATAAGCCATCCATGGACCACCTGAGTGTTTGGCTGTAGAGCCTTCACACACATCCTTAAAGAAAAGCAATCAAAGTGTGATGATTGTGCAAAGGAAAGCATTTTTTTGGATACACAGCTAGATGAAAAGGTTACAGAATCCAGGACCCAAAGACTAACGAAATCACTATCAGCAGATCTGTTCATTTTGATGAAAGTGAAAGGCCTCAAGATTCAGAGGGGGCTGACACTGAAGTGGACAACCAGCTGGCGTCCCTTGATGTGAGAAACACCAGGGAAGAGGAAGCTCCTGAAGTGATCCTGGCAGATGCAACCACAGATGCAACCCAGAGATGCACCAGATGTGCCCAAATCACAAGGGGAAACCAGAGAGACCTGACAACCAGAGGTGAGATGATCAACGTGTTCCAGCAAAGGTGTTCCACTCCTGAGAATGAATCTCCTTGCAAAGACGGTGGGAACATTGGAACCTTCATAGTATGCAGACATCTGACTACCACCTCAAGGGGCACAAGTACAGAAGCAAGCAGCAAGAGAAGAGCTGAATGCTCTACACAAGCTTAAAATATGGATACTCATAGACTTCCCAAAGGGAAGAAAGCAGTAGGATGCAAATGGGTCTTCAAGCTAAAGCACAATGCAAATGGGAAGATCCAGTGCCACAAAGCCATACTGGTGGCTAAAGAATACTCTCAAAATATGGAGAAGACTATGATCATACTTTTGCTCCTTTAGTGAAACACACAACTATAACAACTGTTCTTAGTGTTGCTGCAAGCAAGGGAATGCAGGTCAACCATTTAGATGTAAAGACTGCTTTCTTGTATGGAGACCTGGAAAAAGAAATCTACATGAAGCGACCAGTGTTCCCTGTAAGCTGAGTTAGTGTGAGCTAGCTCACAGTTTATTAGCCTCTGGCTCACACATTTTTGTCTTCGCTCAGGAAGGATGGCTCCAGAGCAAATTAATTTATGCAGTAGCCAAATCGCTTGCTCACAACTTTAATGCCAGTAGCTCACAAAGTAGAATTTTTGCTCACAAAACTCCACAGCTTAGAGGGAACATTGGGAGCGACCGCCTGGCTTCCTAGAGAAAAAAAAGGAAAATCTTGTATGCACACTTCAAAAGAGTTTGTATGGCTTAAAACAGTTGGCAAGAGCATGGCACACTAACCTGAATGCTATACTACTTCAGGGAGGCTTCATGAGAAGTGAATCTGATCCCTGCCTCTACACCAAATGCAAAGATGGGAAATGGACTTATCTTCTGACTTATGTATATGATTTACTGCTGGCATGTGAAGATCCAGATCACGGTGAGGAAATCATAGATCACCTAAGCAAAGAAGTTTAACTCAAGCTACTTGGCACTTTTGCACATTACCTTGGCATACAGATACAGAGAGAACCAGATGGCAGTTTCCTCATCAGCCAGGAACAGAAGATTAGAGACTTGGTGAGCAACCTGAAACTGGATGATACCCAAATACATTCCCATGGAGCCAAACTACATCAAACTACATCAAAAAATACATTCCCATGGAGCCAAACTACATCAAAGAAGGAGACAAATCTGCAAAGCTACCTGAAGGCAACCGATACTGTGAAGTGGTGGGTAAGCTCTTATACATATCCACTTTAACCAGACCAGACTTTAGTTTAACTGTGGGACTGTTATGTAGAAAGAATGCAAAGCCCACAAGCAAAGACTGGAACGCTCTCATGACACTTGGAAGATATCTAATGACCACTGCAGATCTTAGATTCTCTGCAACTGACAGCCCTAAGCTAATTACCTCTGTGGATGTAGACTGGGCTGGAGACGTAACAGATAGAAAGTCTACCAGTGGCAATATAGTTTTCTTTGGTGGAGGATCTATAAGTTGGTCAAGCAAGAAGCAAAGTGTAGTTGCAAGTTCCGCCACTGAAGCACAATATGTGTCAGCAGTGCTAGGCTGTCAAGAGTCATATTGGCTGCTACAGCTACTGAAAGAAATTAGCCTAGATGTACCAAAGCCTGTCATAGTGTATGAGGACAACGAAAGTTGCAGCCACAGATGTGAGGCAGCATACCAGGCACATTGATGTGAAGTATCACCTGGTGAGACATCTGTAGCAAGAAGGAGTTGTCAAGTTGACCCACCGCTCGAAGAAAGACATGGTTGCAAATGCCCTCACCAAGCCTCTACCTAGAGAATGATTTGAAGTCCTGAGAGATGGAATGAAGTTGGTTCAGCTGAGCCATGGTACATCAAAAGGGGGTGTTGGAAGTTCCAGATGTGATGACCCCTGTCTCAGACCTCCAGACTGAGTGGCTAGATAGCTAGAGAGGCACAGTGACTTTTCTTCCTGTATCAACGCTTCTGCCATTGTCCTCTTTGAAATGTAGATTGTGATCTCATGGATCAATTTCCCTTTCCTGCTTCTGTCTCACTCTGAATGAAGACTTTCTCTCTACCTGGAAGCACCAAGAGAGGGATGTGCTGTCCTCTCTTAGTACCATGAGGCAGATAGGACTCTTGCCATCCACCTCCATCCTTTAGCTAGTAAGTTAGTAATCTATCAGTCTCTGCTCTTTCCTATCAAAAGTGTACTTCTCAAATAAAGAGAGAAGTATTTCTCTTCTAAACTTGCAATGTGGCTCTGTGTAGCTTCGTAAGATGAGTAACCTGTTAAAGTGCCGCTCCTGCATTTATAGCTTTATTTAAACACTCTGCTAACTAATGGTGACTGGACTAACCACACCAGTTAACCTCAATATATAATAAGGGAGCAGTGGCGCAGGCAGTACAACGCCTGCAAGTAACATCAATAGCGAACAGCCATAACGGCTGTTCGAATCCCCACCGCGGCCGGAGTGAGCTCCCGGCCCCTGTCCCAGCTCCCACCAACCCAGCGGCTCGAAAGTAATACAAGTAGAGAAATGGGTACCTGCCATAGTTGCCAGGGGCACCCTCCTTCTGGTTCCGTGGCAGGAGTGTTGATGGCAGCGGCGGTGAGAAAGGCGGCAGCGAAAGAACAATGGCAGCGGAACCGGGTGATCCAGGCGATGACCAGATCGGATGGAGACGGAGGCGGGGCGACGCAACTGCGAAACGACGCAGCACGGCAGGAGCCCGAAGGGGACATAAAGCCGGAAGCTGCAGTCCGAAGCAGTGCGTGCCGGAGGAAGAAGCCAGCAGAGCCTGCCGAGTTGGTCGCCAGCCTCCCGGACGCCAGAAACAATGCCCGAAGCCTGCCGATGAGGAGGTAACACGCCGCAGGGTGCTGCTAGGTAATCCCCTCCCCGTGAATCTGTGGCCCTAGCTAGGTAAACAAACTACAAAAGTAGTACAGTGTAAACCACTCTGAGACCCATTAGGGGTCATGGGCGGTATAGAAATTGGAAATGTAATGTAATGTAATTATCATTATTCACATTTCTATATGCAACTGTGCACTGTAGAATGTTTCCTGTTCCAACAGCATCTGCCAGGGCTATACTCTGTTCATTTTTGATCAATTTCTTTCTGTTCTTTCCTGAAGATGACTATCTTTGGGTGAGGACAATATTTTATTACTTGTTGTCCCGAACAAAATACAACTCTGAACACAACCACAATGTGTAAGATAAATGCTAACAACAACTGTCAATCTTTCAAGGGTATAACAGAGTCCCAGGAGAATCTGGAACCTTTGTCAGTTTTGTTATGGATGCCATTTGTAGTAACACATTTGAAGAAAAGCCATGGAAGCAGTTTATAGCTGACAGTGCTGGAAGATTTCAGATCTTTTCCATTACAGTTTTTTGTCACTACCAGACAGAATTAAACACTCTATTTCTTTCAAAAATCAAGTAATCCTTGGACAACAAAGGATTCCTCTAACAAAAGAACAAAGGGAGGAAAGTAATAAACAGTATATTTATTCCAAAATAAAAACTTTCCCCTTCAGCACAACAATACAATATTTAAAACATTATAACCATGATTTTCTTGTAGTGGGTCCTGAATTCTGCTCATATCCTCAAGTTGAAGAAGTTATTATTTAATTTTGAACATTGCCAGATACATGTAGCACAGAGCATTGTAATGAGTCTTTCAATACTTTTAAAAGTTTCACTCTTTGGCATTGGGTCAGTTGCTTTTTCAGACTGTAAAGCATGTTTCTTACAAGGATATAGGAAATTAACAAGCAGGAGACCCACAAGGACTTGCCCAGAACATCTCATTTCCTCTCCCCACCTGTTTCTCTTTCCTTTTATCAAAAACCCTGAAGTTTATCTCCTTTTCCTGCTTCCTTCTGTCCTTCCCACATCCCAGCTGTAATGTATTGAAACGATTACATGAATCACCTCATAGGACTCCCATGTTAAGCTTCGAGCCAGGCCAGGGCTCCTCTGAGCGAACTTCCTATTGGCCAAATTGTTGGAAGAATTTTAACTGTAGCCCTGGACAGTCTAAACTAACCCTGTATAGTGTTACCTGTACCTCTAGATTCGTAATGGTCTGGTGTGTGCCCCTTACCAAGGCGGGTAGAATGTTAAAGGAAAGTTAGCTGGAATGCACACAGGTTATTTAAACAATAAAATAGTTTATTAGCTAGAGACATGCAAGCAATATAAAACAGAATACTTACTTCATAAGGAAAAAAGAAACAGTCAGTGGTTATATATATAAACAAAGATTCCCCATGCACAGAAAGCTTTCTGGACTGGCCCAAATAGATCACGGAAGGCAAAGCCTTCTCTGGATCTCTGAGAGTCAGTGCTCAACTGAAGCTTCTGGCCTATTTTTATACCATTTTGGTCCTATACATTTTGATAGAGCCATAGAAATCATAAACTGCATCAATTAATTTTAACTGCCCTGTAGAGTATGGGCCATCAGGAATCAGGAGATGTTTACGTATTCCATGGGCAATGGGGCATCTTGATGCTCCTTTGCAAAACAATGCAAGGTAGCACCTGCATTTCTAAATAACAAACACAAGAATGTTACAGTTCCAGGGTGTTCTTTTGTTTCCTTGACCCCGAGTAGACATTTGGGCACCTGTCTGGTGGCTGGAGATGTGATGTGGATTTCTGCATGAAGACAGAGCTTAGTATTGCAAATATTCTGGCTTCCTTGACTTAATGGCAGGTGAAAAAATTCTTTTATTCTTAAATATTTCCAAATTCTTTAGGTCTAAAATGTTTCCAAATTCTTTAGGTTCATGAACAATGAAAATGCAGATGTTAATTCCTGTGTAAGAAGAGACAAAGGCCTAGCAAAATTCTTTTTGGGAGTCATGTACTGCTAGCTGTTTGGAAAGTTACAGGAATAGAGGGGAGAAAAAGACTATGATTTATTTATGAAATTAATTGTATAAATGGGTTAAAATTTTCTGAACCATTTATTTTTTTTCTCACAACAGACTGCAGAGCCTGTGGACGGCGTGGTCATCTGGCCAGAGTCTGCAGATCGGCACGGAAGGATCCCTCACCTACCAGCAGGTCGGCACAAAGGAATACCCCCGCAAATTCCCGAAGCAGCAAGCAGCGTTTCCCGGCATCGGAAGCAAGCTGCCAGACTACAACGACCCGGACAAGCGCATCGGCTGTAAACCGCACCAGTTGCCAAGGGAAGATCACCGTGACCCCACTCCTCGACGGCAGACCATGCACTATGGAGGTGGACTCCGGCTCTTCTGTAACGGTGATTTCTGCAGCATCCTGGCAACAGCTGTTTCCGACCAGAAGCAGACGGCGGCTCCAGCCTGCGGAGACCAGAGTGTCCGACTTCCAGGGCAACCGGATTCCCCTGGCCGGAAGAGACACTGTACATGTTGAGTATAAGGGGAAATGTGTTAAACTGTCATGTCTTATTGCTGAGGGAGACCGGGTCAACCTGCTGGGGTTGGACTGGTTTGAGCCATTGGGCATTGGTATTTCAGGGATTAACAAATTGCTTGAGAATAAATGGGATATGATGTATGACCTGTTCCCTGATGTGTTTGCAGAGGGTCTGGGGCGGTACAAAGGGCCCCCGGTTGCTTTTGAACTTGACCCATCTGTAAAGCCGATCAGACTGAAATATCGGAAGGTTCCAATTCCCCTCAGGCCTAAAGTAGAGAGGGAAATTGATAAACTCGTGGAACAAGGAATTTTGGAACCTGTTCCTCACAGCAAGTGGGAGACGCCTATAGTAACACCAGTTAAGCCTGATGGGTCCATACGCTTATGCGCAGACTATAAATGCACCCTTAACAAGGCGTTACAACAACACTCCTATCCCGTCCCGGTTATTAGCCACATCCTGGCTTCATTGGGGGGCGGAAAGATCTTTGCCAAATTAGACTTGGCACAGGCATACCAGCAGTTGCCTGTCACTCCTGAGGCTGCAGAGGCTCAGACTATTGTTACCCATAGGGGGGCTTTTAAGGTGAATCGCCTACAGTTCGGGGTAAATGTGGCGCCCGGCATCTTTCAGGGCCTGATGGAGCAACTCTTGAGGGGGGTACCAGGAACGGTGCCCTACTTCGACGACGTGTTAATTGCGGGGAGGTCTGAAAATGAGTTGATGGACCGGGTGAAGGAGGTCTTGAAGCGTTTCCAAAACGCTGGGCTCAGAGTAAAACGTTCAAAATGTACACTGGGAGTTAGCAGTGTAGAGTTCTTGGGGTTCAGGATTGATGCAGACGGGGTGCACCCCACTACTGACAAGGTGACTGCAATCCGAGACGCCCCCAGGCCGGTGAGTAAGAAGGAGCTCCAATCATTTTTAGGACTCCTCAATTTTTATCATGCGTTTTTACCGCATAAGGCATCAGTGGCGGCCCCTTTGCACGCACTTTTGCATAAGGAGGCGAAATGGAAGTGGGGACAGGCCGAAGAAAGGGCTTTCGTGGGGGTTAAGGAGCTGTTGGTGTCTAATGACGTGCTGACGCATTATGATGACCAGAAGCTCCTGGTGTTAGCTGCGGACGCTTCACCGTTTGGAATTGGCGCGGTTTTGAGCCACCTGATGCCTGATGGGAGCGAGGCGCCAATCGCTTTTTACTCAAGATCTCTTTCTGAGGCAGAAAGGAACTATGCCCAGATTGACAAGGAGGGTCTGGCTTTAGTAGCGGCTGTCAAAAAGTTCCATGACTTTATTTTTGGCAGGCGATTTTTGCTGGTCACTGACCACAAGCCGCTACTGGGGATTTTTGCACCCGATAAGCAACTGCCGAATATCATGTCCCCGCGCATGCTTAGATGGGCGCTCTTTTTGCAGGCGTACGATTATGACCTTGAACACCGGCCTGGGAAGGCAATCGGACATGCGGACGCCCTCAGCCGCTGCCCATTGCCCTGTGCGGGACCCGACCCTGCTCCTGCTTGTGAGGTCTTGGCACTGGACGAACTCCCTCAGGCTCCTGTATCGTCCAGGGACATTGCTGCACACACGGCTAAAGATAGCGTGCTGTCCCGTGTTTTAAACTGGGTTTGGAGGGGGTGGCCAGTTGGGAGTGTTGAACCTGAATTTGGACCCTACAAATGCCGCCAAAGTGAACTGTCCATTTCTAAGGGCTGTGTTTTATGGGGCAACAGGGTGGTGGTCCCTGACAAGCTCAGGAACAGAGTTCTAGAATCTCTGCACGAGGGGCACCCTGGAATGGTGCACACCAAAGCGTTGGCCAGGGGGTATGTCTGGTGGCCTGGGCTGGATAAAGAGATTGAGGATTGGGTTCGCGTGTGTTCCCAGTGTCAGCAAGTCAGGCCGGAACCCCCACAAGCTCCGCCTCAGAGGTGGGAGTCTTCAGGGAAACCCTGGGCCAGATTGCATCTGGATTTCGCTGGCCCGTTCCAGGGGAACATGTTTCTCATAGTAGTGGATGCAATGTCTAAATGGTTAGAGGTTGTGCGCATGAAAACAACCACTTCACTAGCCGTGATCCATGCGCTCCGCCATCTTTTCGCCACGCACGGGTTGCCTGACGTCCTCGTCAGTGACAACGGGCCTCAATTTGTCTCTGAGGAGTTTAAGCAGTTCCTCACGAGTAATGGCATCCGCCAAATGACTTCGGCCCCTTTCCATCCGGCGTCTAATGGCCAGGCCGAACGGATGGTAAGGACGGCAAAAGAGGCCCTAGGGAAAATGAACGAAGGTGACTGGAGCCAAAGGCTGGGTGCTTTCCTCTTGCGGCAGCATACCACCCCTTGCAGTTCTACAGGCCGTAGTCCGGCCGAATTGTTAATGGGACGCAGACTCACAACCTGCTTAAACAGGTTACATCCGGATCTAACTGACGATCACTCCGAGCGTACAGAACCGCAACCGAAGGTGCGCATGTTTGAAAAAGGAGACAAGGTTTTCGCCCGGAATTATGCTAATGGTCACTTATGGCTTCCTGGGGTAATATCCGACTCTGTGGGTACTCGCATGTATGTGGTACAGTTGGCTGACGGTCGAGTATGGCGGCGCCACATAGATCAGCTAAGGAGACGTTGGGCTAAGGACAGCGCTGACTCTCCGACGGCTGAATTCCCCAATGTTGAGTGGAGACCCCCAGAGCAGGCGGTGAGTACCGAAGGGCCCGGTACTGTCCCCGAGTCAGGGCAGACCCCTGTGTGCGGGGCTGAAACCCCAGTAGAGTTTGTGCCTGAACCAGGCTGTAGTGAACCCCACAGTGACTCACAACCTTGTGTGCCCATAGAGCCTGCACCGCTTCGCAGGTCTCAGCGTACGCGGCAGATGCCGACTTATCTAAAAGACTATGATTGTAATAAAGTATTTTGGAACAGTCGATGTACAACAGCATGACTTGAATGTTTGTAAATAATAAAACAAATGGATGATGACTTAACTTAGGGGGGAGGAATTGTAATGTATTGAAACGATTACATGAATCACCTCATAGGACTCCCATGTTAAGCTTCGAGCCAGGCCAGGGCTCCTCTGAGCGAACTTCCTATTGGTCGCTTCGTAACAGCGACCAATCAGAACGATACCATTCCCTAGGAGGGAAAGACTCCCATTGGTCCTTAACTAAGCAATCTCATTGGTTGTTAATTGTAAATAGGCGTGGCTACATTAGCCCGGTTATGTTTAAAAGGAGCATAAGCTCCCACTGTTTTCTGTTCTGGTTTCTTACTGAGTTGAGTGCTTGTTCGTTACTTCCAATAAAGCTGAATCACTTGCTGAATCACTCTAAGAGTCCTTTGTTAGTGCGATCTAACACCAGCCAACCTACCTTTATCTGCCCCTCCATCTTCAGCTTTTCTTCCATCCCTATCCCTGGAAGATTCTCCTTGGCAAAACTCTGTGTGGTACTGGCCACCAGGCTTGGGGGGGGGACACCTCATTTTCCTTTGTATCCCCCCTCCTGAGACTATTTCCTCTGTTCCTCTTCCTAGCAGCCTCCATATCCTCACCTTCCCCTGCATCCTTGTCCCACCCACCCACCTTCTATCTACCCTCTTCTTCAGCTATATTTATTACTTATTTGCTCCATCTTTACCTTTGTCCCTAATGGGGAACCAAAGCAGCTTACATCATTCTCCTCTCTTCCATTTTAGCCTCACAACAACCCTAAAATATAGGTTAGGCTGAGATTGTGTGACTAGCCCAAGGTCAGCCACTGAGCACTATGGCAAATGGGGGATTAAAATCTGGGTCTCCCAGATCAGAGTCTGAAACTGTAAACCATGCACAATACTGCCCTTCATGGGGAAGCTGCTGTTGAACACCAGAAAGCAGTTGGCCCTGGATGAGTCATGTAAGTCATGTGGTATCAATGTACTCAGTGGTTGCTGCCAGCCCTA
Organism: Gekko japonicus; assembly: GCF_001447785.1. NCBI lineage: Eukaryota > Metazoa > Chordata > Lepidosauria > Squamata > Gekkonidae > Gekko > Gekko japonicus. The sequence continues at coordinate 163,023 of NW_015161984.1, read as the reverse complement.
ATCCCACTAAGTCTTCCCTCAAAGGCCAAAAACAGCCCTTGAAAGGGCCTTGCCCCCTTCCACTGCCTTTTACTGCAGAAGCCAAGGGTTGAAGGCTGGCAACATTTTTGTGGTTGTCTAGCAACAGACACTGACAGCCTTTGTTCCTTAAAGCTACAGGTGCTGTTTCTGTTATTGGGGGGGGGGGAGGGTTAACCCCCATTTTTTTTACTTCTGATTTTCCTGCAAACCTGGCACTTTTCTCAGGTTCTAGAAAGATCTGGCTTGTCTGTTCATGGCTCCAGTCTCCAGATTAAGTATTCACAGATGGGGCCTTGTGGAAAATTAGATATATTGACATATTTCAGTAAAATACTCTAGAAGTTATATTTAATGAGGAGGAAAAATCATAACCATCACAGGGAAATACCTTACCACAATCAGGAATTACCAACGACTAGTACTGTTGATAACTGGGGCTTGGGGAATCTTACATAGTAAATGTTTTCTTGGGACTTTTCTCCATGTTTCTATTTCTCAAATCATAATCATCTGTCTATGCTATGAGTAAACAATCAATCAATACAAAAAGCAGTCAAGCAAAAACATTATCGGTGCAATCCTAAACAGATTTACACCCTTTTACATCAATGGTAGAGAAGGGTATAACTGTGCTAAGGGTTGCACTGTGAGCTCTTCAGCTGAGCAATATTAAGAAAAAAGGCACACAGAAGAAGGCTGCAAGAATTCCAGTAAATCATGATAAAGCAGGCCAGGGGATAGGGTTGCCATGTGCCCACTGGGGGCAGGAAATTTCCTCAGTGGACAGACTCATGATGTGTTCTCTCAATGTTTTAGTCTTGTCACCAAACCTTTGCAATCTTTTAGTCTGTTCATACCAAATCTTCTCCTGCACACCACTATTTTATCTCGAATTGAAGAAAACAAGTCACTTAATAATTTGTTGATCTAACCAATTGCTGAATGCCTTTGTCAAATGTTGTTGTGAGGAAACACTGGGGGCAATTTCTCACTAGAGCTGCCTCACAGCGCAGCCGCCATTTGCCCCGACACAAACATGTCAATTTCACACCCGAAATTTCACAAGGTTGCGGGGCTGCATTTTGACTTGCGGCTTCGCCCGATTCCCTCCGCAGGTTCGTGATCCTGGTTTTTGAGGATCATGAAACTGCGGAGGGAATCGAGTGAAGCCGCGGGTCAAATGCAGCCCCGCAGCCTTGGGTGTGAAATTGACATGTTTGTGTTGGAGCAAACGGGGCTGTGCCACGAGTGAGAAATTGCCCTGGGTATTCTTCACTGAATACTGAAGCATTCTTGTTATAGAATCAAATGAAGTCCTGCTATTGCTTATCAAATGGTATGTGATATATGTGATACATATTCTGAGAAATCAATGATAAATCCTATTTTAGTTCATCTAATCTCCATATGGATTGCAATAGATGCAAATTTATAGAATTATAAATTTATAGAATTACATGTCTGCATACACGTCAGTTTTCCTTAACTGTGAAAAACTGACGTGTGTATTTGATCTGAAGTAGTGGCTCTACTCATTACTTACAATAAAGTCTCTTGGTAAACTTGTTCAGTGTCCATTTTCTACTTTTATTATAAAATGCCAAAAAGATGTGATTCATGGATAAATGTCAGGCTTGCTCTTGGCCCAGGAAGTAAGCCAGTGCCACCTTATTTATATAATACTCTGTAGTTCTGTTGTCCATCAGAAGCTATCTGGGTATTTCTTATATACAATTGAAGAAAAGATTTCAGTGGTAATTTTACAGCTTTCTGTTCTCCAATCTCTAACTCTGTGAGCAAATGAAAAAGAGAGAGAGAGAAGTTTGAGATGAGTGTATTGTCATGGCCCGAAGATGCTTGTACTTGAAGAAAGGGGGGAAACTAAAAAATAATCTTCAATCAAAAACCAGATCAGATAAAGGAATCCAATTCAATTCATTAGTTCAAATCATCCACTTCTATCATTTTAAGTTAAGGCAATATAAATGTGCTTACTGCATTTCTGTTTTATCCTAAACAAGATTACCACTCCAGCTGCAAATTATATTTGCATTCTGCACGCTTCTTCCATTCAAATAATGGACTAAATAGTTAGCATATAATTTGGGTGCAAATCAGTAAAATGTTTATCATACCGCAAACATTGGCTTTCTCACATTAACACTGTTGTAAGACTTTGAAAATATTAACTACACAAACAAAATATACTCATTAGCCTTAATATGATCACAAACAGACGAATGCCCTAGCTTTAAATTGCTTTTCAAAGCTGATTTTCTATTTTTGTAATCAATTTTCTAACTAAAGTGCATCCATCATTATGAAAAGAAATAATGAAAGTCATGCACATATTTCTGTCTCGTTATGACAGTGATTGAGAAAGGAACAACTACATTCAGCCGACAGTGAGCAGCTGGTATCCTTAGATAAGAAAATCATGCACATGGACAAGCTTCCAGTATTATGTAAAAATAATGCAGGCAGAGAAGATGTCTCAGCGGTTGGTCCTTTTGTTCAGGCAGCATAATTTATAGTCAATATCCATAACATAACTTAATTATAAAATTACTCTTACAGTCATTGGCATTAGTGCATTCCATCTTGTCACCATATATCACTGCCAGAAAGGACCACTTTTGGGACTGAAAATGTTGAGATGTAACAGGTGAATTATAAATGCATTAAAATTCAATCTTCATATGAAATCATCTATACTCAATAAAAAGCTGTAAGACCATCCTGAAGTGAAGACCCTGAAAGTGCCAGGCACATATACACCACAGCATGTCTCCCATTATTACCTGCTCTATCAAGGCCAATACGGTCATGAGGTGAGATAAAAACCTCACTTCAGGTAAACAAATTTTGAATGCAACTAGGTACCATATTTTGAAACATAACATTACTGGGGGCTTTTCCACATGAGGCTTTTTTACTTTCAGTTCTGGCCTCATACGGCTTCAGTTTATCCCCTCATACGGCTTCAGTTTATCCCCTGATTTCCACACACATTTTTGTGCCTTTAGTTTTCACTTCAGGTCTTTTTGTTTGTTTTCCCCTGTTTTTTTTCACTCTGATCTTTTTTCTTTTCTTTCTTTTCTTTTCTTTTTTCTTCTCTTCTTTTCTCTTCTCTTTTCTTTTCTTTTTGCAGCTGATTTTGAGTATTTTTCCTCATGTGTAATGTTTCTGTTGGGTTTTTTGTCCTGTTCAATCCCACTCACCTCCAGCCCACTACTCAAAGATTGGACTGTTGTGGTCTAACCACTCCCTCATGTCTCTCCTACCCTGAAGACAAGTGGTTTCATTTTCTTTAAAAAAAAAAAAAAACCTGCACTAAATTATCAACATGTCAGTAGAGCAGAGTGTTGTGACAATTGCCTTAGCAGGTTCTTTGAATTACCAATTATTGAGGCAGACTCAGCATGCGTTCTGTAAGGGAAGATCTTGTCTCACAAACCTGTTAATGTTCTTTGAGGGGTTGAACAAACATGTGGACAAGGGGGAGCCAATAGATATTGTTTACCTTGACTTCCAGAAAGCTTTTGATAAAGTTCCTCATCAAATGCTCCTAAGTAAGCTCAAAAATCATGGGATAAAAGGACATGTCCTTTTATGGATCAAAAACTGGCTAATTAATAGAAAACAGAGAGTGAGTATAAATGGGCAGTTCTCTCAGTGGAGGGGGGTAAGCAGTGGGGTCTTGCAGGGATCAGTACTTGGTCCACTGCTTTTTAACTTGTTCATTAATGATTTGGAGTTGGGAGTAAGCAGTGAAGTGGCTAAATTTGCAGATGATACTAAGTTGTTCAGGGTAGTGAAAACCAGTGAGGATTGTGAGGCAAAGATGGGCAACTGGGCGTCAACATGGCAAATGGGGTTCAATGTGGCCAAGTGCAAGGTGATGCACATTGGAGCCAAAAATCCTAAATATAAATACACGTTGATGGTGTCTGAACTCGCAGAGACTGATCAAGAGAGAGATCTTGGAGTTGTAGTAGATAACTCACTGAAAATGTCGAGACAGTGTGTGACTGCAATAAAGAAGGCCAATGCTGTGCTGGGGATTATTAGCAAGGGTATTGAAAACAGATCAGCCAATATAATAATGCCCCTATATAAATCAATGGTGTGACCTCATTTGGAATACTGTGTGCATTTCTGGTCACCACATCTTAAAAAGGATATTATAGCTTTGGAAAAAGTGCAGAAAAGGGCAACTCGAATGATAAAAGGGTTGGAACACTTTCCCTATGAGGAAATGTTAAGGCGCTTAGGCCTCTTTAGCTTGGAGAAACGACGACTGAGGTGTGACATGATTGAGGTTTATAAGATTATGCATGGGAAAGAGCAGGTAGAGAAAGAGATACTTTTCTCTCTTTCTCACAATACAAGAACTCGTGGGCACTCCATGAAATTGCTGAGCGGTCGGGTTAGAATGGATAAAAGGAAGTACTTCTTCAACCAAAGAGTGATTAACACTTGGAATTCACTGCCACAGGAAGTGGTGGCGGCTACAAGCATGGACGGCTTTAAAAGGGAATTAGATAAGCATATGGAGCAGAGGTCCATCAGTGGCTATTAGCCACAAGGTATAGATAGTGATGCTCTGTCATCTTGGTGCTTGGGGGGGTCAAAAGTGGGAGGGCTTCTAATGTCCTGGCCCTACTGGTGGACCTCCTGATGGCACTGGTATTTCTGGCCACTGTGTGATACAGAGTGTTGGGCTGGATGGGCCTTTGGCCTGATCCAACATTGGCGTCTCTTATGTTCTTATGTTCTTAACTTCCTTTAAAAAAAAAGTAAGTCTTTAGTCCTGCCCCTCATGGAGATATCCCTTTTTCCTTATATCTCTGTGAGGGACTAGGGTAGAGACTTTTTAAAATGAAAGCTGGGAATTCAGAGAACTTGCTGAGCCTATTGTTACAACAGTCTAGCAATATATCCATATTTAGTGCCATTGTTTAAAAATGGAGGCATACTGTGACACTGTCAATATTACTGCCAGTGATGACAGCACTCTCCTCATTATTGAAGGCACGTGTAGAAGAAAATAAACTGACTCTACAACTATGAAAATGTAGAATGAGGACAGATCCGGCAGGGCTCTTTTTGTAGCAGGGACTCCTTTGCATATTAAGCGACACACCCCTAATGTAGCCAATCCTCCAAGAGCTTACAGTAGCTCCTGTAAGAAGAGTGCCCAGACTGATTCCAATGCTTGTGTATCAACTGCCAAGAGAATCAGGAGTAAGTTCAGCACATGGTAAACTCTGGCTCTAACCTCATAGTGAGGTGAGATGGACTTTCAAGATGAAACCAAGCAACACCATGCTGGGTTAACTTTGTCCACTGGAGGCAGAATAGAAAGACTGATTAGGTTGGAGGAACAATAGAAGAAAAAAGGTCCACTCTGCAAAAAGAGAGAGAAAGAGGCTGCTCAGGGGATGGCAGTCTATGGGGAGGAGCACATAGTTCAGTATTGGAGTAGGCACTTTTAGCAATGTTACAGCAGTAAGTGTAGCAGGTTTCCTGAAGTCCCAACTTTCATTTTAAAAAATAAGTCTTTGGCACCTATTGTAGTGGAGATATAAGGGGAAAGGTATATCTCTGTAGTGGAAAAGGGTGGAGATTTACTGCCTTAATCTGTGACAGCTAGCAATATACCCCTGCCCTGCAACATGTACCTACTTTGCTCAACATCTATTCCACCATTAACATGACAGCATATCTTCCAAACAGGGGACACAGGTTAAACATGCACAGTGCTGAAAGCCAAGGTCCACTTGCAGATACGCCAGCACAGTCTCACTGCTATGTGGGCCTGATGTCAACATGACATTATCCTAATGAAACCTCCCAGAAGTGGAGGACAGAGACAATGCAACCACTGATTGGGTGGTTAACAACCACTCCATTACAACTTTTTGTGACTGCTCAGGACCCCTTTTCCTTATGGGATTAATTCCACATAGAATAGTCCAAAGCAAGTGCAGAATGAATTCCAAGGGAAATCAATGACTGCACAATCTCCCCCAACAGGTGAAATCTAAATTGTGAGAACACCCTAGGGGGAGGTTTGGGAAGTGGGAAGAACGCCCTGTACAGAGTGCTGGAACTATTTGCTAAAACTGCTGAACTCATTTGTGTTCCTGTCTCCCTTCTGACTATTTGCAGGTAACATTCGCAAAGGGTAATGACAACCAACCACTACAGCTAAAATACAAACAATATCTGTAATGAACAGAGAAGCAGACAGAAACACCTGTGAATCTGCAGTGGGTGACCTCTTGCTTCCTTCTCAATGTGCTGTCCTATCAAAAGGGAACATGTACACATCTGCAGGACTCTTTGGAGTGCAGTAGTTACAGGCAGGGCTTCTTTTCTGGGGGAGTGCACCGAAACGGAGTTCCAGAACCTCTTTGACAAAATTCTTTTTAAAATGTTTAAAAGTTCATGAGTTTTCAGTATACAGATACCAACTTAGTAACCAATAGCCTGGCAAGTTGACCATCTGGATGTAGAGAGAACGCCGCCATTGTTTATTAATACCTATGTTTCTAGCACCTATGATTTTATATGTTGTGGTTTTACTTAAATCCGTGTTTTAATAGATCTCGTTGATGATATATATATTTGTAAGCCGCCCTGAGCCTGCCTTGGCGAGGAGGGTGGGATATAAATTAAACAAATAAAATAAAATAATAATGAATACAGATTGAAAGCTTCATTTCCCTCTTGAGAGTTCTGGCATCTCTTTAAAAAAAGTCCTGGTTACAGGATTCCCATCGGGCATGTCCAACCCACAACAAAGGATGCCGTGTTCCCTCCTTCCTTGTGTTTTAGGTGTGGATGGGGGCATGATGACACCAGAGATTGCCAGCACAAGTTGGTCAGCTGCTACCATATATGGCTGACAAGGGGCATTATCACCATGCCACTTTATGCTTGGTGGCACAATTGCTATAGCTTCCAAAGCAGTTGCTATGTTCTCATCTTCTTGGAATGGGTGTCTTTTCATAGACACATGTTCTCTGATGGAGGAGCATAGAATACAATCTGCACAGGAATCAGTTTGATGTAAGAAGCACTGGTTGTAGGATTGTTGTGTTAGATTCTTTTGGACCACTCATTGCATTTATTTATTTATTTATTTATTTATTTTACAGCTGTCAGGGTTCTTAGTCAGGTTACACAACACAGGGCTTCATAAGACGATAACTGTTTATTGGTAAATCCAGTACTAGAGACACGTGTACAGCTTGTGTCAGGAATAGCCGCCAACACTAGGGCCTCTGACTTATACTAGAATCAAACATCCCCCCTGTGAGCATAAGCCAATGGATATATCTCGCGCGCACGGGCAAAAGCAAGCAGGCAAAGCAAAAGCCGTTAACTTTCCCAGCCAAGAAAAACTGCAGCTGGAGCATCTACAAGGTCAAGCATAAGATAGCAAACAGTTGGTGAGCCAAGGAGAGCTGACACAGAGAAAGGGAGGGAACTTCTCCACATTCCAAACCTATGACAGGGCTACCTGACATACAGCGTTCTTTCTGAACATGCTTTAAGAGTGATCTAAGTTATTCATTTTATACACAATTTTTATGCAGAAAATTACAGAACAAGAATCTGCCTGCGTATTTATGTATTGTAATTAAGGATTGTGTTAACACTGCTCAGGAGGATGCTGAAAGTACGTGGGCTGTGGGTGATGAACAGAGGTGGCTGAGATGGAGATCAGAAAGCAAAACTGATTAAAGGAGCGCAGACATGTTGTTGTGACTTAACTGCTTATTTCCTTGCTTTCCAAGGTATGCGTTGGAGGCACAGACAGCCTCACACATTGAACTCATTTACATTTATATTTCAAAATCTCACAGAAATGGAAACTTCAGCTTTACAAGAGTAAAGCTGTGCTTAACATTCACGTGTCAGGAAATTATTTTTCATTGACTTACCTTATCCATCGTGGAATCTGATACCTATTAATTACCCTTATTTCTGTTTAGATGATGGCACTGTCAAAAAACACTATTTACTTTCCAGTAAAAAAAAAAAAGGAAGGAAGACATCATTCTCTTAGCATCACACGTTTGATTTGACTGGTTTCTTACTAGTGAAACTCTTTGTATAAATAGGTCAACATGGGGTAAAAGTACCTAAAGTCAGTTTGGTGTACTCGTTAAGAGCACGACTCTAATCTGGGAGAACTGAGTTTGATTCACAGCTCCTCCACATGCAGCTGCTGGTGTGACCTTGGGTTTGTCACAAGTTCTCTCAGAGCTGTTCTCTCAAGAGCAGACCTTGAAAGAGCTCTTGCAGACCCACCTACCTCACAGGGTGTCTGTTGTGGGAAAGAGAAGGAGACTGTAAGCCACTCTCCTCCTCCTCCTCCTCCTTCATGCACCCCTCTTTCAAAAGAACGAAAGAATAAGACTGCCACAACAGATAAAAATATAGGGTCAAAAATGTTATTCTAACTATTTTAGCTCCTGGATTTTAAATTGTATAGTTCTGTTGTTAACTGTCCTAAGCTCTGTGAATTCAGAGAAGGGTAGTATAAATCCAAATTATAAATAAATATAAATAAATAAGTAAGGTTTAATACTTCATACTAAATTTTATGTGATTAGGAGCTTCAGTTATTGGGAACAAAGACCAACAGGTTAAAAAAAACACACCCAAGGTGCTTTTTATACTGGTGCTGTCTTTTTCCTCCACCCCCCACCAATGCCCTTTCTGGCTAGGAGATAACATGAGTAAAGGAAGCAAAGACCACTGCTTGAATGAAGCATGTGGGTGGGGCAAACCAATCCTGGCTTAGTGCAGGAGCGCTGGCCAATCAAGGGGGAGCTAGCTGGCCAGATCTGGCGGCAGCCACCCTCAACGTGCATATCAGCCCAGTGGGAGCTCAGGAGAGGACAGAGCTTTGCTGCTGGGAAGAGTGTGTGGCCATAAAGAAGGCAGCTGCATGTGTTCTCTCCCGCCAGGGGTCTGGTTCAGTAGAAGGCAGCTGCATGTGTTCTCTCCCGCCAGGGGTCTGGTTCAGTAGAAGGCAGCTGCATGTGTTCTCTCCTGCCAGGGGTCTGGTTCAGTAGAAGGCAGCTGCATGTGTTCTCTCTCACCAGGGCCATTTGTCTGGTTCAGTAGAAGGCAGCTGCGTGTGTTCTCTCTTGCCAGGGCCAGGGGTCTGGTTCAGTATAGGGCAGCTGCACGTGTTCTCTCTCACCGGGGCCAGGCATCTGGTTCAGTAGAAGAGAGCTGCATGTGTTTTCTCTCACCAGGGCCAGTGGTTGGATTCAGTATAAGGCGGCTGCATGTTTTCTCTCCCACCAGGGCCAGGGGTCTGATTCAGTATAAGGCCGTTGCAAGTGTTCTTCCCCACCAGAGGGTTTTAGGGGACCAGTCTCACAGAGCCAGTTTGTGGGGACAATACTGACCTTGGTGGAACCAGGGTCTGGTGCAGTGTAAGCCCACTTCAGGAGTTCATGTGTGTGTTCACTTGCTGCATGATCATTGTAATAAGGCCAAGGTTCTAGCTGGGTTCAGGGCAACGTCAGCACCCCACACCTCCAGTGTGGAAATGGGGGGGGGATTCAGAATGCTCCAGAATTAATAGGGAGTACTTGGTTACCACTCTCTCCTCTTTGTTCCCTATTTCATATTTACAGGGAAAGTATTGCAGCCCAGAAGGCACGAAAGAAGGGCAGACGGGTGCCACCGGCCATCTTATCCTCCGAGGATGCGGGTGGGCAGGACCCAGCTGCAAGAATCGAGGCCCTGGAGTGGACCAAGGCAGAGAAGCAGAAACATGCCGAAGATGGCACATCTGTGGTGGCCATCCCACCTGGGGGTGCCAGAGCCACAGCTCGTAAGCGGGAAAGGCGAGTTCTCTATGCCAGATTAGCGCAGCTGCAGGAGTCTGAGGACAAGGAGGATACCCAGGAGTTGGGCAGTGAGATCTCCAGTCCCATGAGAGCTAGTTCTGCCAACAGGGCACCGCTGGCTCCAGCTGCCAGGGTGCCCTCCCGAGTGGGGGAATGGGTTCAGGGGGCCACAGTGGGTGGACTCAATGCAAGGGGATTGACCCCTATACCATCTTGGGCATCGAGCACATGGCAGCACTTCAGGCGCCTGGCACCATGCAGCCCTTAAGGGTCATGGTGGCCAAATGTGTGGCCCGAATGGATGGCGGAGTGGATTACTTTGCTACTCACTTGGTTGCATTGGAATGGCTTCGAGGGCCATGGGATGGGGGTCCCATCCCTCTGATGTATGGTATTGGGCCGCAGGAGGCAGATGGCAATCATCGGTGCTGGTGAATGTTGTATTGGTTTGTAGGAGGTGGCAAAAGGAGGACCCACATTTTATACCTTCCTACCTGTCCTGATTGTGAACACCTTTCCCCTGGTGGTGTTTGGATGTTAGGTGGACTCAGGTCTCTGAGTCACCCCATCTCTCTGCTCCTGCCTAGCAGAAGGACTTAGTTACTGGGTGCCTTGGTTGAGTAGCCACATTTTATACCCAACACCTGCTTCATGAAACAGGATGGTTATGGAGGAGATGACATCTTGTACCACAGTCTTCTGCTTCACCAGATGCATGACCCTGGTGTAGGCAGAGTTCCAGCAGATGGGTAAGTCAATGATGAACTGGTGTTCAGGCTCATCCCTCTCCCCCACCTCTCACACAGCAGGCAGGGAGACAAGAGCCTCCTTCACCACTCAGTGAAATGTGTGTGCCAGGCAGTCAATGCCATTGAGGTGCACAGCCTTATTTATTGATTTTATTTTATTTTAATTTTCGCATTTATATGCCACCCATCCCATAAACGGGCTCAGGTGAGGTTACAACATTTAAATAAATACAATAAAATTTAAAACACACTAAAACATATAAAAACAGTCATCATGGGAAGAATCCGTGGGGAGAATCCGGCCCATTGATGTAACTAGATATGGCCAGTTATCAGTAGGCGGGAGATCACAACCTGAGGGGGGGCATATGTGGATGCCTGCTGCCTCAGCCAAAGGCCTGACAGAACAGCTCCGTCTTGCAGGCCCTGCGGAATTGCATAAGATCCCGCAGGGCCCTGATCTCAGTAGGGAGCATGTCCCACCAGGAAAAGCCCTGGCCCCGGTCGAGGCTAGGTGGACGTCCTTTGGGCCAGAGATCACCAGGAGATGTTGACTCTCAGAGCGTTAACACTCTCCGAGGCGTATATGGGAAGAGGCAGTCCCTTAGGTATGTTGGTCCCAGGCTTTGAAGGTAATTACCAACACTTTGAAGTGGATCCAGTACTCAACCGGCAACCAATGCAGCTGACAGAGCACATGCCGAATGTGGGCCCGCACAGGCGTCGACGTCACCAGGCACACCTCCGCATTTTGTACCAGCTGTAATTTCTGGATCAGCTTCAAGGGTAAGCCTGCATAGAGCGAGTTGCAGTAATCAAGCCTGGAAGTGACCATTGCAGGGTCACTGTAGCTAAGTCCTGGAGGGAGAGATAGGGCTTCAGTAGCCTGATCTGCCTAAGATGGAAAAATGTAGATCTGGCGACTGCAGCAACCTAGGCCTCCATAGATAAGGAGGAATCCAATGTTACTCCCAGGCTCTTCACCGACTGGGCCAGCACCAGAGGTGTCCCTTCCAGTATGGGAATCCTGGTGCCCACCTCCAAACCCCCACGACCCAGGTACAGGACCTCTGTCTTTGATGGATTTAACTTCAGTCGACTCTGCCACAACCATCCAGCCACAGCATCCAAAGCCTCAGCCAAATTTCCAGGAACGGAAGATGGATAGCCGCCCATTAACAGATAAAGCTGAGTGTCATCAGCATACTGATGGTAACCCAGCCCATAACTCCTGTCTAACTGGACGAGGGGGTGCATATAGATGTTAAATAACATTGGCAAGAGGATTACCCCCTGCGGCACTCCACATTCTAGTGGGTACCGCAGGGAAACCCTCTCACCCAGCGTCACCCTCTGTCCCTGACCATGGAGATAGGAGGAAAACCATTTCAAGGCAGACCCCTGGACTCCTACGTCCATTTGACTCCATGGGTGAGGATAAATGCGCTCACCGCTTAAACAGGGTGGGCATGGTATGCTCAGCCGGACCTTCAGGGCAAAGTGGTCAGACCTTGGGACTACATCTGTAGTCATCAGATCCACATGTATCCCAATCCCAAGAATAAAATCCAGCATGTGGCCTGCTTGGTGCATGGGAGTCGATATAAACTGGGAGAGTCCCAGTGCCTCCATGGATGACACTAGGTCCCTGCCCTGGACAGACACTGCAACATCGGCATGAACATTGAAATCACCCAGGATCAGAAGCCTGGGATATTCCAATGCCCAGCCTGATACAGCATCTAACAGGTCAGACAGGGTATCTGCCGGTTGGCACTGGCATCCATGACCATGTAGCCATGGACAATGTTGCTGCATCCCACCCATTCCCTCAGGCTACTCTGTATCATGGTGGTGATGTTTTGTACCATGTGGTCTGCATCCATTAGGTGCACATGGTGCAGAACCACTTTGTAGCCGGGTAGCAGAACTGCTCCCTCCTGGTGCCTGGGCCATGCCCCAATAGTCCAGACAGAGAGGTCCTCTGGTTGCCATGCTACTGGCTGGTTCAGAGGTCTGCTGTGAAGTGCAAAGTTCTGCCTTGCTCTCTGGAGAGCTGAGCCTTGACCATGGCCACTGCAGAGCGGTACATCGTGGGCAAGACTCGTCAGCTCACGGTCCTGCACGAGGGGATGAAGTACCAGGGAGCAAGGTGGTGCAGTAGCTGGTGAAAGGCTATGTCCTCCACATGGGAGACGGGTTGGCCATCTTGCTGATGAGGCAAATGACTGCTTCCTGGGCCCTCCACATAGCCCTTTTGGATGGCACTGTCAGCATCCCCAGGGGAATGGTCTCTTGGAGGGAGGCCTGCCTTGATGTCCCACACACGGCACCCCAAGTGCAGGGAGCCTTTCTTGGAAGGGCCTCATGTTCCCCTCCACTTCTCTCTGAGATGGAGTGGGCCTCTTCTTCCTCCCACTTTTCTCCAGTGGCAACATACTTGGGTGCACCCTGTGCAGGTGCCTGAAAAGGACGGAGGAGGACAAGTATTGGGAGGTTGCACCCCACTGGACATGGGTGTGGCACACCTGGCACTCTGCCACACAGGGGTCACTGGGGAGGGTACACAAACATTTCCAAATTGTGGGCTGGAAACAGGGACCCAGTATTGGAGAATATGGGAGGCACAGCTGCTTTCTGGTGCTGGGCTGGGAGGGGTCATGGAGGGTTGTACTCGAGGTGGGAGCAGTGAGTTGGGATGTAGAAGGGGAGGAGGCTTCTCCTCACCCTCTGAATCACTGCTGTCAGAGTCCTTCTCTCCAAAGAGTGTAAGCAACTGCTGGTATCTGGGCAGTGCTAACAACTCTTTTGCCTCTGTGGACAGCCCCAGGAACAGGCCTGTAGCCAGGATTTTTTAATTTGGGGGGCCTTTCAAAAAATCAGGGAGCACTGAAATAAAGATAAAATTTAAAAACTCATGTTTTAAAAACAGGGGAGCGGTGGCACAGAGGATTTATCCTCTGGTTAACATCTGAACTGAACAGAGCTGCTGTCAGTTCTAGCCCGCGCTGGTGTGAGCTACCAGCCTTGTCCCCAGCTCGCCGTCCACCCAGCGGTTCGAAAGCTTCAGTGAGTAGATAAAATGGGTACCACTCCTTAGAGAGGGTGAGCACACTAAACCCCCGTGGGAGAGGTGTTAGCCGGCGAATGGAAGGTCCAGCTCGGAAGCCTGGAAAAAGACCTATTCGGCATTAAGAAGCCTGTGATGGGCCAATCCGGCCAGGTGGTAGCAGTGCGGCACTACGACTCAAAGCAGTCCTGGAAGAACTGACGTCATCAAGCCAAGCCAAAAGTGAATGCCGTCCGGAACACGTCTGAAGCCTACAGCTGAACAAAATCCCCGTCGGCTGCAAACGTGTGCGATTTAAAGAATTATATGTTGTCCTCCCTTACCCCCTATGAATCATTCTTAGTCCCTTGTGAAAACTTGTGTAACTGTAAATCAGAGGCAGCAGCTCTGCAGGTTTGAGCGATCAATAAATCAAAAGATATTATTATTATTGTTACTATTATTTATTTATTTATTTATTTATTTATTTATTTTTAGGCTGGCTGGCCCCTGCCCCAGCCAGTCCTCGCATGTGGTGGCTGGAGGGAAAGATGTGCCAGGCTCCAATGGGACAAAGCAGTGCTCGCCCTCCTCCCCATGATTGCTGCACACACACAGCCGGCTGAAGTAAGGAGCCATGGAAGAGGGCGGGCCTGGGAATAGCTGTGCAGAGACCTTGGGAGAGGAGGGGTTGCCTGCTGAGGTTGAGCGAGCAGTGCAATGGGAAGGAATGCCGCTTTGCTTGGGCGAGGGAATGAGACACAGCCCCTCTGAAAGGAAGGACACACCAATATCTCCATAGAAGAACGCCTTCTGCTGAGATGCACCAGAAAAGCAGGGTGCATGGGAGAGGGCTGGCCAGTGCACCAGGTTCCCACCCCCCAGCTGCAGCCTTACCATGGAGGCAGCCACCCTGGTTGGTCTGTGAGATCTGCCCTCCCAGTGTGGACTCGCCACAACTCTCTCCTCCTGCCTCCCAGCCACTACAGGCATGGGCAGGCGGGCAGCATGTTCCCTGGCAGCGGCCACAGAAGAAAGCCAGTTTGGTGTAGTGGTTAAGTGTGCGGACTCTAATCTGGGAGAACTGGGTTTGATTCCCCACTCCTCCACTTGCACCTGGCTGAATGACCTTGGGTCAGTCACAAGCTCTGGCACAGCTGTCCTTGAAAAAGAGCCGTTTGTGTCAGAGTTCTCTCAGCCCCACCCACCTCACAGGGTGTCTGTTGTGGGGAGGGGAAGGGAAAGGAGTTTGTAAGCCGCTCTGAGACGCCAAGTGAAGGGCGGGGTATAAATCCAATCTCTTCTCTTCTTCTTCTTCTGCACAGTCTGAATGCCTCGCTCTGCTTTTGGATCCTTGGTGCCAGCTCCCCCGCAGCCTGGCTTTTGCTTTATTGGCTTTTGCTCCCACCACCACCACCTTCCATGCCTCGCCCAACCCCCAGGCAGCTGCCTGCCTGCCTGCCATGGCCCGCTCAGGGCCCTCCTCTCCACCGCTACTGCTGGCAGCAGCAGCAGGCCAAGCCCGGGAAGTAGCCACCACCACTGCTGCCTTGCGCACCTCGTCTGAGGAGGACAAAGAAGAGGAACCGCCCCCATCACAGGCCTTGGTGCCCCGCTCCATCCCAGTGCCCCGGCCCCAGCACACGCCCACCCCCTGCAGCCACAGCAGCTGTTCCTGACCTTGGACAACAAGGATGGCAAGGAGAGGTGGCACAGCCGCCGAGGTGGTGCAGGGGGGTTTCAGCCAGGGCATTTAAAGGAAGTCAGGGGGCATTTGAAGGGGCCTTTGAAGTAAGTTGGGGGGCCCAGCTCCCAAATGCCCCACTGTAGCTATGGGTCTGCCCAGGAACAGATCAGGGGAAGGAGTCTTCAAGATGTGCTGTTAGGGTCAGGCTCCAGTGGCCTGACAGGATGGGTTTGGGTGCCCAGGGATGGGGGCCTGTGGTACACATGGGGTGAAGGTCTTGTTCCCCTCACAACAAGCACTCTTTGCACCCACTTTCACTCTTGTGGCACACAGAAGTGTTTACAATCAGGAAAGCTGGGAAGGTATCAATGTAATTTGCCCCCAACTTGGAGAAATTGAAGAGGAGCAGGCAGCAGGGTGAGGTTCCCCGTGCATTAAGTGTGTGCAGCTTGCAGGGGTCCATTCAATGCACTTTTGAACCTTCACCTGACATTTCCCCCAAAGCACTTTTGGGGGGCATCTTCTTTGGGGGCCATAACTCGGACTCCCTGTTCAATCTGCATCAGGGGGAGGTCCCATGCAAGTTTGATGTCTCCAGCTTGCACAGGGTCCATTCTATATACCCCTGAACCTATTGAACCTGCATGTACTGACTAGCAAGCTCGGAGTATCATGTACCAGAAGTCAGGCCAAGCAGAGTCATTCTGTCCAAAGGTCAGGGTTCCAGAAAAGTCAGGCAAGGCAGTCGGTGGTTGAGCATCTATTGTACATGTTGCATCCATACCTAACAGCTGTTACAAAAAAGAGGGAGGGATATCCGTTCACCATTTTCGGCGCCTTGGGATTTGGGACCTGCTGCTCCACGCCGCTTAGTGCAGGTCCATCTTGTTTCAATAGGTGAAACTCAATTGGTCATTTCCAACCCTCCAGTATCACCCATGCCTTTAGAGTGCTGCAGATGGAAGCTAAGAACAGAGCTACAGGACAGATGGCAAAGTGCACTCCTCCTGGCCTGATAACAGCTGCTTGCTGATAACAAAGATGAGTAGTTGCAGGAACATTCCTGAGCAGCTGGCTGCAAGCTTGAACCTTAACTGTATGGCTTTAAAAACCAGCCATGGGAGACTGATGACAGGTAACCCTGTCATGGTGTTGGAATGTGGAGGGGGCATCTCCTTCTCCATGCCAGCTCATCCTGTCTGGCTTTTCACTGCTTATCTCTGCTCTGACCTTGTTATTTCTTCCAGCTGCAACACTGCCCGGCCTGGGAATCTTAACCGTTTGGGCGCGCAGCCGCTTAACTTAATTATGGTACTCCTAAGGCGGCCTTTGCTGAAAACGTCCTCGATCTGATTGAGGTACGTTCACTGAAGTCGACCCCTTCCAACTCTCCCTTCCCCCCCCCTTTTTTAAAAAGGTTGCCCACAACTTTAGAAAGAAAGAAAGAAAGAAAGAAAGAAAGAAAGAAAGAAAGAAAGAAAGAAAGAAAGAAAGAAAGAAAGAAAGAAAGAAAGAA
>NW_015161984.1:93499-145019 GCF_001447785.1 Gekko japonicus | reverse complement strand
TGGGGGGGTTATTCTAGCCTAGGCCAGAGTAACCCCGGGGTTACTCTGGCCGGGGGGTGAATCTGGCCTGTTACAGTCGGCCAGATTAACCCCGGGGTTTCTCTGGCCGGGGGGTTAATTCGGCCTGTTACACCGGTTTCACTTCCTTTGAGCACTCGGTTTTATGGCACTGTCTGCATAGATTTATGTCCATTTTATGGCCATTCGGCATGACTCTGCTGGGTGCATGGTCAGCCATATGGAAAGGAACAGGGGTGGGTCCTAGTGTTGATCCGGTGGGAGGCTGGCTGGATCAGCCTCATCAGTCTAGTGAGGTGTGGCTTAGGGCAGCCTCATGATGCAGCTCCTGGGCCCACCCCTTCCTCTATTTATTCTATAACTCCTGGAGGTCCCACTCAGTTTATTTTGCGGCTCTGCATAGTGAACGTTGCCTTCGGAGTTCTCCAGCCCCACTTCTGTCACTTGTAGCACAAGTTGCTTCGGTGGACATAGCCACCTGACCATCTTCATTCCTCTGCGATGGCAGCAGCTGAGAAAAGGCTTCAGGCTTACAAGAGGAGAGATTGTGGTAACTTTCCAGTAATGGGGCTACCTGGGTCCTTGCTTGGATAGGTGCTCTCAGGGGATTTAGTCTTACGGGCTCATCACACACATACGTTTTTGCTGGGATTTGGTGAGGGATACTTCAATTTCAATCACCACCTCCCTTCCATCTCGTGGCTCAGCTCCAGCTTCACACTGCTTTGCTCTGGTACTGCTACTACCTCCTCTAGTTTGCTGGCCAGCCCGCCTGTAGCTCACCCCCCACATGCTTGCCACGTTGCAAGGGGCTCAGCTTTGCCAGGCACAGAGCATCAGTCCATGCCGACCTAGCAAGGCACCTATTTCTCTTCAGCTGGTCTGCGCTGATTGTCCAATACCCCCCCCCCCCAATTAACTCACACAGTTCTGCCTAGGTGACTCAGGGGTTAACAGTCTGGGCCATCCATGTGGCTAGCTTCCATTTGCTACCCAATGCTTCTCACCCCATAGCTGGTGTAGTGGTTAAGTGCGCAGACTCTAATCTGGGAGGACTGGGTTTGATTCCCCACTCCTCCACTTGCAGTTGCTAGATGATCATGGGCAAGCCGTAGTTCTGTCAGAGCTATTCTTGAAAGAGCAATTCTTGAGAGCTCTCAGCCCCACCTACCTCACAGGGTGTCTGTTGTAGGGAGGGGAAAAGAAAGGAGTTTGTAGGCTGCTCTGAGTGAAGGGCAGGGTATAAATTCAATCTCTCCTTCTCCTTCTTCCCAAAGAGGGGCAGGATCTCATGGCTGGGGCTCCTCTTTACCCAGCCTTCAGCATAGCTACCCTCTATTGGATGGCTAATAGCAAGACCTTTCCTTCTTTCACAGAACCTACCTTTTCCATTTTTAACAGAGTTTGATTCAGTTATCAAAAAACCAAAATGAGGGCCCCCGCAGCCCTTTTGAGGGAGCCAATCCTTCGCCAGTGCTGGTAGAAAGAAGGATGGAGGAATGGGTGCAGCCATTACCACAGCTGCCGCCAGAGTCACCAGGGCTTCCAAATAATCTATTACCCAAAACTTGGACCTGGGTCTTGCACACACACCCATCTGCTTACAAGCTCTTCTGTCATTGTTGGCTATTTATCCCAATATGGTCATTGCTAGGTTCCTCAGGGAGGGTTTTACCTTGGGTTTCTGTATCCATTTCACCAGTACCTGTACTTCCACTGATGGCAGGAACTGTGCATCCACCAGAGACATGCCTGTCACAGTGTTACAAAAAGTAGCCAAAGAGTGCACGGCTGGATGGGTTGCAGTATCGTTCTACTCCTATCCCTTTCCCTAATTTGAGGGTTTCCCTCTTGGTGGTTGACCCTAAGAAGTGCCCGTATGAGTTTTGGTGGATACATCACCTATCTTACCCGAAAGGCTCTTCAGTTAATGATGCTATCCCTCCAGAACTTTGTTCAATCAAATACGCTTCTTTCAATCATAAGGGTCACTTAGTATGGTCCTGTGGTCCTGGCATCCTTATGGCAAAGTGCAACATTCAGTCAGCCTTCCACCTGCTGCCAGTCCACTCCAGTGACTTCTGCCTCCAGGGCTTTAAGCTCAGTGGTTATTGGTATGTGGACAAGGCTGTGCCTATGGGTTGTTCAGTCACCAGTGCAGCCTTTGAGGCCTTTAGCACTTTTCTTGAGTGGCCACTCAAAAGTTGGTCAGCAAGTCTGCACACCACCAATTATCTGGATGATTTTCTTTTTGTTCAACCAGCCGGGTTGCAAGCATATGGATCCCACCTTTCCACATTTCAAACCCTCACAGAAGAACTTGGCATCCCCCTTACCCATGACAAGACCAAGGGCCCAGCCACTCAACTCACATACTTTTTATTTTTATTTATTTTGACTTCAAGTATGGCATTCTGCGGGGCCGCGGTGGCTCAGAGGTTAAGACGCTGAGCTGCAGACTGGAAGGTCTGTAGTTCAACAGTTCGAGACACTAGTGCTACATGACAGAGTGAGCTCCTGTCTCTGGCCCCAACTCCTGCCAACCTAGCAGTTCGAAAGCAAGAAATTGCAAGTAGATAAATAGGTACCGCTTCAGTGGGAAGGTAACAGCTTTCTGTGTGCCTTGGCATTTAGTTATGCCAGCCAGATGACCACGGAAACATCTTCAGACGGCACTGGCTCTTCGGCTTGGAAATGGAGATGAGCACCGCCCGCCCACTAGAGTTGGATTTGACTAGCTTTCAAGCAAGGGAAACCTTTACCTTTACTATGGCATTTTGCACCTTCCTGATGACAAGCTATCATCACTCAGGTCAATTTTAGAATGGGTCAGTGGCAGCAAGAAATGCATGCTGAAGGAAATGTAGTCTCTCCTTGGCTACCTCGATTTTGCATGTAGGGTTGTGGTCCCCAGGTGTACTTTCTGTGTGAGACCTGAGCAGGCCACCACCAGTGTCACTGTACCACACCATCACATCAGAATCACCCACGGTATAAGGGAAGATTTGCATGTATGGATAAATTTCCTGGCCCAGTTTAACAATACTTCTATCTGGCAATTGATCCTTCTTTATTTATTTATTTTATTGGTCTTGTATCCCACCCTACCCCACAAGCAGGCTCAGGGCAGATTCCAACAGTATCAATACAATATAGTACAATTATAAACAACAAGTTAAAAAAACATAATCATAAAAGACCATGTAACAATTTAGTCAGATGTCTCAATAATTTAGATGTGACAGAAGTGTGGGTTCCTCGACAGCTAGACCAAAAAAGCCCTGGCCCTAGTCGAGGCAAGTCGGATGTCCCTGGGGCCGGGGACTACCAAAAGATGTTGATTTGTGAACCTCAGTGTCCTGCCGGGTTAATATGGGGAGAGGCGGTCTTGAAGGTACGCTGGCCCCTGAAACCTTGAAATAGATCCCGTATTCAATAGGCAGCCCGCACTGGCATTGCCGTCAACACCCCTTGCATCTAGTGAATCCTTTCAGGTTTATTCTGATGCAGCTGGCAGTTTCAGTTTTGGTGGAGATTATTCAAGCCACTGGGGCACTCAGCGTTGGCCCTCTCATTGGGCAAGATCTGACATTTTCAAAAACCTTACCTTCCTGCAACTGTTCCCTATCTTGGTGGTGGTTGTTATTTGGGCTGATGATTTTCAAGACAAGCACATCATATTTTCGTGCGACAACCAGGCAGTTGTGAGCAACATCAGTCATTAATCCTTTCACTCAGAGCAGGTCATGCAGCTGGTGCGCAGGTTTGTTTTGGCCTGCTCGGTAGGTAACATCTCTTTTTCGGCACAATATGTTGCAGGTGCGAGCTCCACATCACTCTGTGTCAATCTAAGAAAGACCAATGGGGCAAAGGGTGCCAAATTACTCTGCATTCTGCTCCTGTGGTACTAGTCTGCCCAGTTTGCTGCACACCTGGCTGTCAGACCTGCCATCTCCGGCACCATTCTTATCCACGCTGACAGAAGTTGCATCTCTTGGTTCCAGTTTATCAGCATCATGCACAGGTGTTTTGCTTCCCTGGGACTTTTTCCCTCCTCCTATGGCATCCATTCCTTTTCCATCGGGGCTGCTACCATGGCAGCTGATATTGGGTTCCCACCTGATTATGGCTATTGGACGCTGGTGCTCCTCTGCCTATCAAACCAATATATGTCCCCATCGAGATAGTTTCCAATGTACATTATTCTCAGCTCACACAGATCAACACAAGTCCGTCTGGACTGTGGGGCATAGCATTGTTTACTGGGCTGAAATCCACATGGCATCTTTGGGATGGGGAACACCTTGGGACTAAGCGATTGGCTGCAGCTTACACAGAGGAATGTGGTAGGCCCCCTTTTGTTGACCATCTCGCATCAGCTATTCAACCACAGCTCACCAGACACCATAATTATTCAGCTTGGTGAGAAAAACCTTCCAGCTCAACAAGGGGCGGTGTTACTTCATTACATTACACTGGACATACAGATCCTTGCATCCTGACTCCAGAATGTGACTCTACTGAGGAGTGTGTGGGGGGGTGCTAGACAGAGTTGACCTGGCCAGCAGGAAAGTTTCCAAGGGGACTGGGAGACTCGAGTCTTTGGGTGATCATGTTCTCAAGCACCTGGACAGTTTCTTTCAACAGACAGCCCTCTTCAGGGACAATGGGGTGCACCTTTCGAAATGGACATGGTATTCAGGATGGTCTACTTTGTTGGCTGCAAGTATAGGGACATTGGTGGGAGCAGGGGTGGGGCCTCGCTGCACTTTTGTGGTGGTTTGGGAATTGGGATGGATCCTTTTGGGGGGAGGCTGATCCTGTGTGCCCACTTTCCCCATTTGGGGACTCCCTGAAGGGGTCTTGGGGTAGAGCCATATGCAGTATGCCCAGTTTGGGGACTGTTGGCTGGCTCTCACCACCAGGTGGCAAGGGGAACCACACAGTGGCCAGTGCCCAGGTGGTCCCTGGTGTCTTGCCACTCCTCAGTTCCCTCCCCAGCAGGCAGACTGAAGGGGTGGGATTCATCAGGTGGCAGGCAGGTCACCCACTGCCAGATCCATCCCCATGCTGTGCCACTGCTCCTTCACTTATATTCAATAAAGCTGTGGCCATTTTCTTTCAACAAAAGTGTTGTCTGAGTCTTTCGTCCGCATGCTTGTTCCCCAGTGGGCCCTTGGGCTTGCAAAATGGAAGCTCGTACTGCTTTTAGCACTGAAGAAGCAGCAATGGCTGTTAAGCCCATGATAGAGTGAGCCAGACAAAGACCAGGCACCTCAATTCCAAACACAGCTACAGATTCAAGATTGTCAGACCACAGCTACTTTCTATGTTGCACCAGATGTCACTGATAACTTGCTCAGCTATGGAACAGTTATTACACTGAAACTTATTCATATAGTCTACAGCATTTATCCAACCCATTTGGATGTGATTCTTCAATCTCACAAAAATATGTTTTGTGGCATAGGTAAGGTTAAGCTCCACACTGATAACTCTATAAAGCTTGTGGTTGTACCACACAGATGCATTCCATTTCATGTACAAAAACTAGTAGAAGAAGACTTAGAATGTTTAGAAAAGCTTGATATCACTGATAAGCTAGAAGGTCCTACCCCATGGGTCTCACCACTTGTGATTGCTTCCAAACCCAACCAGGAAAAATAGGAGACTCTGTGTTAGTGAGAAATCTACAGCCAACAGATACACAGATAAACTTTCTCTGTCATATATACCCCACCCATACATGGTCACAAAAATACAAGGGACCTCATCAGGTGCCTCTGGACAATGACTTGGAGTTACCAGAACTAAGTACACCAAACAATATGGCTTCATGCTCCACACCAATAGGTTTTGCCCCCAACTGTCCTGGTGGTGTGGAAGCCTTAAGACATCCACAGCAGACAAATCAAACATGACCAGAATATTTTAAAGATTACCTTATGACTTAGCATTTTAGCAAGAATTCTGGAAAGACATTTTGGTTTCTCAAAGAGTACAATGTATGATGACAGCTGGGTGATTTCTAATTTACAGGAAAGCAGTTAAAGTATGGTTTTGTTTGTGAGAGGAAATGAGGTGTGTGATGTTCAGTAGTTTGTTTCATGTTTTATATTAGTTCTAGGATACATTAGTTCTAGGATACATTAGTTCTAGAATCTGGAGCAGTTCCAATCCAGGTTTTACTCATGTCTCTGGATAAGCTGGCTAGAGGAACTGGTATGAAGGACTCTGGTAGGTCTTGTTTCAGTATTTGTTTTCTCCTGAAGAAAATGACCATTAGAGATGGGCACAAACTGGGAAAATGTGGTTCAGTTCATGATTCATGACATGCCCAGTTTGTGAACCACAAACTGTCACAAACTTTTAGGGTTTGTAGAGTTGGTAGAATGTATATTGTGCAAGCTAGAAACACCAAACTTGCAGGAGATCTCTGGCTGACTCTCCTCTACCTGCCCACCAGGTATGGTGAGGGTTGGAGTTACAGGATTTGAGTAATTCCTCCCCAAGAAGGTGCCCCCGGGAAAGTTGATAAAGTGGAACGAACCTTCGTGAACAGCTTGAAAGTTTGTGCAAAGTTTGTGCTAGTTGACCTGCCACAAATTTCACTTTGCAAACCACAAACTGGCCAAAAATTTTCATGAACTTTAGTAAGCAGAGAAGAAACAAACTCAGCCCTGCTTTTAGCCAGCTAGCAGGGTCCTCCCCACTTTCTTTACTTGCTGGAAGTACCTCTGGCTATACCTTGGCTTAAGATCCTGTAAGCACACACTACAAAACATCCAACCAATGTGCAAGGTGCAGGGAGAGAGGAAGAACATTCCAGAGCCCAGGGGCAGCCACTGTGAAGGCTCCATCCTTTGTTACCACCCATCTTACCTCCAAAGACGGGAAAGCATGAAGAAGAGCTGAACATAGTGCTCAGGTAGGACTACAGGGAAGCTGTGTAATGTGTGGGAGTTCTATGATACTGTGCTGTGTAAGGCTTTACAGTGGTGGGTCTTAAGCTTTAATTAACTACTGCCCACCATGTTCATAATATTATAATCAAATGCCACCTAATCTACTAGTAAAAAATTAGAACATAAAAACAGCATATAGATGTATGTATATTTAGAATCTATATGCATCTATATGCATACAGGATACATTCCATGAGACCCTTGTTAGCTTTGATATTTGTGTTTGTTTTTAAGGACATAGTTGAGAAACTGGAGATCTGGGATTTTCATCAGGTTGGGGTGGACAGTAGAAAACAATTTTTCTTAACTGACTGCAAGAAACAATTGCAACAGGGGAGAAGTAGATAAATGTCCCCCAAAGTTCTGAATGCCCACCCAGATTTGTGGGTGGCCCTGTGGAGAGCTATATGGCCCCTGTTAAGAATCACTGCTTTAGAAGTTATAATCAGCACCTTGAACTGCGAACAGAAAGAGACAGGCGGTATATATGTGTTCAGTAGTCTGTTTCAACAAGTAGTGTTGCTCTTGCATTCTGCACTAACTGAAGATCTGAATTCTTTTCAAGGGCAGCCCCTGCAGAGACCATTACAGTGCACTGACCTGGAGGTAACCAGATCATGGATAATGCATGATAGAATTGATCTAATATCAAGTCAAAGCAGTGAACCTGCACCTTCATGGGGAGTACAGCCCCATTCAGAGTATTTAAAAACATGTGCTGTGCCAGGCACAAACTGTAGTCCCATCCCATTTCAAAAGAGAACACCATACACCTCGAGATGCCAACATATCAGCACAAGTTGAACCAAAATCAAAGTTGCTAACAATTGTTTGCAGTTCATCTAGGGAGACTTTTTCCACAATGTCTCCATCAGCAGACAAATGGATAAATAAATTATACTCGCCATAATGAGATCTGGGTACCTTTCAAATATATTGTGGATTGATTTTCGGTTCTCATAGTGAGCAATAGGAGGGCATTGGATTTCTATTTATTGGGTAAGCTTAATAATAATAGAATTTGCATGAAATTTGAAGCAAAGAAATGGACTCAGGA
Organism: Gekko japonicus; assembly: GCF_001447785.1. NCBI lineage: Eukaryota > Metazoa > Chordata > Lepidosauria > Squamata > Gekkonidae > Gekko > Gekko japonicus. Next base: position 136,979 of record NW_015161984.1, on the reverse strand, counting down.
ATATAACCAGCATAAAATTAATTCTTTGCAAAAGTAATTGTGCATCAAGCTGTGTTGCTTTATATACCGCAACTTAAAAGGAGAAATAAGCATTCCATTTCAGAACCCTTACATGGCAATTTGTTAGTAAATGTCATTTTTAAAAATAATGGACACTTGATTAGTAGGGACCAAAAACTTGTTTAGAAGAATTTTAATTTGCTGAAATCATCTTTCTGGTAAATAACTTTCATTGACAAACAGACAAAGAGAAAGGTCTGGGTCACTAGAAGTATGGCCTAAAATCGATAGGTGCCTTGAACTGCAAACCTTGAAACTCATGGGTGGGACCTGGTGATATCACAGTAAATAGCCATACTAGTGGTAGGACTTCAACATATCTCTAGAAACTGTACTTAATGAGCCTATGTCTTCCAGAAAGCTTTTGATAAAGTTCATCATCAAAGACTCCTAAGGAAGCTCAATAGTCATAGGATAAAAGGACAAGTCCTCTTGTGGATCAAAAACTGGCTAATTAATAGGAAACAGAGAGTGAGTATAAATGGGAAATTTTCTCAGTGGAGAGTGGTAAGCAGTGGGGTACCACAGGGATCAGTACTCGGTTCGATGCTTTTTAACTTATTTATTAATGATTTGGATTTGGGAGTAAGCAGTGAAGTGGCTAAATTTGTAGATGACACGAAGTTGTTCAGGGTGGTGAGAACCAGGGAGGATTGTGAGGCACTCCAAAGGGATCTGTCAAGGATGGGTGAGTGGGCGTCAACGTGGCAAATGGGGTTCAATATGGCCAAGTGCAAAGTGATGCACATTGGAGCCAAAAATCCTAAATATAAATACACATTGATGGGGTCCGAACTGGCAGAGATTGACCAAGAGAGAGATCTTGGAGTCATTGAGAATGTCTAGACAGTGTGCAACTGCAATAAAAAAGGCCAACACTTATGCTAGGGATTATTAGGAAGGGAATTGAAAACAAATCAGCCAGTATCATAATGCCCCTGTATAAATCAATGGTGTGACCTCATTTGCAGTACTGTGTACAGTGCTGGTCACCACACCTCAAAAAGGATATTATAGCATTGGAAAAAGTGTAGAAAAGGGCAACTAGAATGATAAAAGGGTTGGAACACTTACCCTATAAAGAAAGGTTAAAATGCTTGGGGCTCTTTAGCTTGGAGAAACGATGGCTATGGGGTGACATGATCAAGGTTTATAAGATTATGCAATGGATAGAGCAGGTTGAGAAAGAAGTACTTTTCTCCCTTTCTCACAATACAAGAACTCGTGGGCACTCCATGAAATTGCTGAGCAGTTGGATTAGAACAGATAAAAGGAAGTACTTCTTCACCCAAAGAGTGATTAACACATGGAATTCACTGCCACAGGAGGTGGTGGTGGCTACAAGCATGGACAGCTTCAAGAGGAAATTAGATAAGCATATGGAGCAGAAGTCCATTAGTGGCTATTAGCCACAATGTATAGATAGGAACTCTCAGTATGGGGCAAGTGATGCTCTGTATTCTTGGTGCTTTGGGGGGGGCAACAGTGGGAGGGCTTCTAGTGTCCTGGCCCCTCTGCTGGACCTCCTGATGGCACCTGGTATTTTTGGCCACTGTGTGAGAGAGTGTTGGACTAGATGGGCCATTGGCCTGATCCGACATTGGCTTCTCTTATGTTCTTATGTTCTATGAATGAATTTGTGGTCACACCATCATAATCATGTGACACTGAAGAGACAGAGACCTGGCAACTCTAGTTCGGCCTATATGTCTTAGTGGAGCCAGATCGCCTTACAAAACCTCCTTACCTTCCCCCTCCTCATTTCCTGCTACCACTCAATAGGCTGAAGTGGGGCTCTTTGTTATTATGCCAATGTTATTATGACATCATTTCTGACAGGAAACTGAAAGTTTGTGGTGATTCCTACAGCATCACCCCAGTAGGATGACATCAGTTCTGGTTTCACACCATAAGTGACATTGCACATCAGTGCACCACCAAAAATATTACCCTGCTCCTATATGGTCAAAGTCCAGCATACCTGAGGGACCGCCTTTCCTCACATGTTTCCTGGACAGCACTGTGTTCAGGGACACAAAATTGGTTGGCCCTTCCAGGCCCTAAGGGTGCCAGGCTAGTGACAACCAGGCCCAGGGCCTTCTTGGTGGTGGTTCCATCCTGGTGGAATGAGCTCCCAGAAGAGATCAGGGCCCTGTGGGACCTTTTACAGTTCCACAGGGACTGCAAAACAGAGCTCTTCCACCAGGCATTTGACTGAGGAGCCGCATCATTCACCAAGTATGGGGGGAGCGGTGGTGCAGATGGTACAACGCTTGCTTTAACAATGAAAGAACAACCACTATGGCTGTTCGAGAATCCACCACGGCTGGAGTGAGCTCCCGGCCCCAGTCCCAGCTCCCACCCACCCAGCAGCTCGAAAGCAAGTGTAACAACAAAATGCGAGTAGACAAATGGGTACCTATCCTTAGATGGGTGGGGGGCACCCTCCTCCGTAAGGTGTGTGGTGGCGGCACAAACGGCGGTGCAGACGGCGACAAGGAACATCGGCAGCGGCAGAACGTGGAATAGCGGCAGTGGAGAAAGACAATAAAGCGATCCCTGGTGGCTAATGGAACATCCTGCAGCTGGCGACAACAAAGACGGAGACCGGGAAGGCGCACGATGATGCAATCCGTGGGCGCGGCGGAGCTGAATAAGCAGAGCCGAGGCTGGCACAAGCTTGGGTTGTGCACCTGAACGGCCCGTCAATGAGCAAGTCGTCCCAGAAAGAAAAAATGCACCAGAGAGACCAGAGAGACTGCTGGAGGAAGCCGAGCCGAGGCAACAGCGAGGGCCCACCACCTGGGTGCCGATAGGTATCCCCGCCCCTATATATATGTGGCCTAAGTTAGGGATTGTGTTCTTAGAACTCGCTACCTGTAAACCACCCAGAGACCCTCCGGGGTTAGAACAGTATAGTAAGTTGAAACAATAAATAAATAAATACATAAATAAGTAGTGTCCCTGTGTCCTGGCTTTACCATCTTTACCATCTTTTACCTCCAGCTTGTGCCCTGGCCTTACCATCGTTATCTCTAGCCTGTGCCCGCTGCATAATAAGTGAGTGAACTGAGCCGGTATGAAAGTTATGGGAATCATACAGTCACCTAAGCCATATTAGAAATAATTTTTGCTCTTGTTTTATTTGATAATGTTCCAGTGTTTTAATTGTTTTTAATTGATTGCTATTTGTATTATATGTTTATATGCTTATATAGGTTTTAATTGTATTTTTATGAAATGCTGTGTAAGCCGCCCTGAGCCCACCTTCACTTGGAGGGCGGGGTATAAATTGAATGAATGAATGAATGAATGAATGAATGAATGAATGAATGAATAAAATCTCCCATCATGGTGTCAGCTGTGGCTGGCAAACCTAGTACATCAAAAAGCCTCCTAGCTGAACAATGCACATCAGTCATGTATGATGAATCTGCAGGGGCTATTGCTAGGACTGCAGAAACAAGTGAGGTTTTGTTGTGCTTATTGCATTTTTCAGCAATGTACTTTATAGCAATTTGCATCCTGCTGGCACAGCAGATTTTGAGCTGCATAGGCTTCCCATGTTCAAGTTCCCCAAATCCAGATAACTTAATTTGTACATTGTACAAATTGTTTGCTAATTGTTCAAATCAAGTACATTAATTGTTGCGCTATCTGCCTGCTGATATGCATCTCCTTCTGTTAAATACCACATAAAAATATATCATATAAGATCAGGGGTCATTTGGGGGGGGACGCGGGGGGACGCCATCCCCCCGGGTGAGGTGCGGGAGGGCGGGGCCTGGAGCTCCCTGCTGGTGCCCGCTGGAGGTCGCCGCCGGCTGTGGGGAGGACACACTTCCGGTGATGTCAGGGGGTGTGGCATATGCTAATGAGTTATGCTAATGAGTCCCCCTAGCTCTTTTTCTACGAAATGGCCCCTGTATAAGATACATATTTACCTGATTGGCTCATGCCAGGATTAGTTCTGGCTCTTTTCTTGGACAACAGCAAATCTTGTCTAGAAGAGAGAAAGAGGGAGCAAGGCATTGGCCCTACTGTCTCTTGCCCCAAGCCAAACTGACAGTACCAAAACAAGTGTTTCCATAGACATTCCATATAGTTCTTGTAAATTAAGTACATCTGAATTAAGCATACAAGTTACTCAATTTGTTTGTAACCCAAAAAATACTAGTACAATGCTCCTGCTTGATAACTTTTGTACTGTGAGAATAGCACTAATTGTGGAGATGTTCAAATAACTTTGGGATTTATTATGATTGCTTACACATACTGTTCAAGCACTATATGAGACAAAAGTACATTAAGGATACAAATAAATAAAAAATAATGCCTTTTTCACCTCATACTTTGGTCATCAAAGTAGAAGAATAAAATATAAAATTCATTTTTGAAATTTGCAGAAACTTTCCCCCCTGAACTGACTTCATATAGTCCTCAAGGATGGAACTGAAATACTTGCAACCAGTATTTACTCAGAGTTATGGAGACTTATTATAAATACAATTATTATTTTATGACTGCAGCAGCCTTATTTCAAAATCTTGACAGGGATATTTAAAATGGCAGAAGTAGTAAAATCCTGCTGAGGGTTTTATCAGCCCTGCAAGAAAATCCAAATATGTCATTTCAGTTCTTCCCATAGGAGAGTTCAAAGTTTCCAAATATGAGGGAATACTCCATGTGCATTTTGCAGCATCTTTGGCTATAAATATACTCAGATCGAGAAAGCAAAATTCTCTGATCTTGGCTTTAATAGACATTGCATATTATCTGAAAGCCAATACAGTAGTTAAAGGGTCAGGTACACAGAGTGTCCCAAGGGGTTGTCTTTCCCCCACTTTTTTCACAACCAGAAATAGCACTGGGGATCTATCCTATACATACTCAAAAAGTTTAGTTGCAGGACAAATATCCACTCCATGAAGTCATATCAGGTCAGGAATATGACACAAGGGAAGCATGTTGCCAACTTCAGCTGGGAATCATAGAATCCTAGAGTTGGAAGGGGCCATACAGACCATCTAGTCCAACCCCCTGCCCAATGCAGGACCAGCCTAAACCATCTCTGACAAATATTCGTCCAGCCTCTTCTTGAAAGCTGTCAGTGAAGGGGAGATAACCACCTCCCTAGGCAGCTGATTCCACCTTTGAACTACTCTGACTGTGAAAAGGTTTTTCCTAATATCCAGCTGATACTTTTCTGCATGTAATTTGAACCTGTTGCTTCGGATCCTATCCTCTGCTGCCAACTGGAACAGCTCTTTGCCCTCCTCCAAATGACAGCCTTTCAAATATTCAAAGAGAGCAATCATGTCCCCCCTCATTCTCCTCTTCTCCAAACTAAACATTCCCAGGGCCCTTAGCCTTTCCTCGTAGGGCTCAGTCTCCAGACCCCTGATCATCCTCGTTGCTCTCTTCTGCACCCTCTCAATTTTGTCCACATCCTTTTTGAAGTGAGGCCTCCAGAACTGCACACAGTACTTCAGGTGTTGCCTGACCAAGGCACTACACAGAGGGGCTCTGACCTCCTGCGATTTCGATGCTATGGCCCTTTTAATACAACCCAAGACTGAATTTGCCTTCTTTACCACCACATCATACTAACTGCTCATATTTAGTTTACAGTCCACTCTTACTCCAAGATCATTTTCGCATACACTACTCCCCAGAAATGTATTCGCCCATCCAGTATTTGTGCTTGACTTTTTTGGGGCCCAGATGTAATACTGTGCATTTATCTTTGTTGAACTGCATCGTGTTCACAACTGCCCACTTCAGAGTATTCAGGTCTTGTTGAATTTTAACTCTATCTCTATTCCTGGAGATTTGGGAGGCAGTGCATTGGGAGGGCAGAGTTTGGGAAGGGGAGGGAGCTCAGTAGGGATCTGAATCTACCATTTACTCCAGGGGAACTAATCAAGTTGCTTATGGCGACTCTGTGAATCAAAGTCCTCCAAAAATCCTATTGTTCACAGCCTTGCTCAGGTCTTGCAAACTGAGAGCTGTGGCTTCCTTTGGAGTCAATCCATCATATATTGTGTTGTCCTCTTTTTCTGTTGTCTTCAACTTTTCCTAGTATTATTTCTGTTGTCTTCAGCCTTTCCTAGTATTATTGTCTTGTCCAGTGACTCTTGACTTCTGATAATGTGACAAAAGTCCCAGTTTAATCGTTTTAGCTTCTAGGGACAGTTCAGGCTTGATTCGATCTAGAACCCACTAATTTGGTTTGTTTTGGGGGTTCTTTGGAAATCCATGGTATCCAAAAAATTCTCCTCCAATGCCACTTCAAATGAATAAACTTTCTTCCTGTGAACATTCTTCATTGTCCACCTTTCAAACCTATACATAGTGATAGGCAATAGTACAGTATGAATTATTGTGATTTTGGTTGCCTACATATCCTTACTCTTAAGGATCTTTTCTAGCTCTTCCCTAGCTGCCCTTCCCAGTTTCTGCCAGGACCTCCTAACACAGAATTTCTGTTTAGTTGAGCCCTTTAATAAATTATACTACCATAACCAGGGCTTTTCTTTCTGGGGGAACATGCTGGAATGGAGTTCCAGAACCTCTTCAACAAAATTCTTTTAAAAATGTTTAAAATTTCATGAGTTTTCATTATACAGATTGAAAACTTCATTTTCTCAACAACCCCCCCCCCCCGACTATAAGCAAATAAGCAGTCTATTGCTCTGCGTTGGTGAAGTTGGTGAATGGTGCATGCTAGCACCTTCCCTGATGTCCACTAAGCATTTTTAGGAAGTGTTTGGTGCCAGATGTTGCATTTACCCAGCAGGGCTTCTGATTGTGAACTGGAGATCTGATTGGCTGTGCAGATTTTTAAGAAGTCACTTTGGTGACAGTAGCCTCCATAGCATAAGTACATTCACTGCAAGGTTGATGGTATGCTGGGGGGATGCAAGAAACATATTTTAAAACAAGATGTTTAAAAGGCATTGTGTTAAACACAGCTTCTGCCTGAAATGTTAAAGAGTTGCTATTAGTTGCACATGACCCTACACCCTGACATTTTGTGGTTGACTCCGCTTCCTACAGCAGCCATTTTATTATTTATTTATTTGTTTGTTTGATTGATTTATATCCCGCCCTCCCAAAGGCTCAGGGTGGCTCACATGCGGCAAAGCCGAGTGCAAAATATAATACAACATACAATAAATACAACATTTAAAATCACAATAAAACCTTCCAATGGTACGGTGCTATATATTAATCCTCCAAGATGGGAACAACCCCCCCCCCAGATTTGGTGGCCAGCTGTCTCAGTAGCGTGGTCTCTCACTACGCTGTCTTGAACTTCTGCCTGGGCCCGCTTGTCCCCGTTTTTATAGGGCAGCCAATGACTTGCCACCTCGGTGGTAGAATAGTGGCGGCGGCGGCTCCTACTCGAACGCCTGGCGGAAGAGCTCCATCTTGCAGGCCCTGCGGAACTGCATAAGGTCCCGCAGGACCCGGATCTCCTCTGGGAGCTCGTTCCACCAGGTAGGAGCCGCCACCGAAAATGCCCTGGCCCTAGTAGAGGCAAACAATCTCTCGGGGACCTGGCACTCCCAGGAGACTGCACCCACTACCCTGTGACATTATTCCACAGGTGCCTACAGGCCCAAAAACATTGAAGACCCCTGGTCTAGCATAACCTTTTATGGACTAGGATTTACTTCATCAGATACACATGGTGAGCCCAGGCCCTCTCAAGATTCTAAAGGATAAGGATAAAATGGAGGCACACAAGGAATGGTACTCCGGTCTCCTTGGAGGGATAAATATCTAATAAATAAAACTAAATGCTCATTTAAAGCAATACTTAAAGAACAAATCAAGATTCATATACAATTTAGCATTGCTGGGGTGGACTGGGAGGCCAGAACAGCCTAGGACTTATTCTAGTGGCAATAATGACACATCTTCCCCTAAGCGTTGTCACTGAAGAAAAAGAAGGTTTCATCATCCTTTTTTTTCTAGACATATTTTCTGCTATACAGACACAGCCAAATTACTAACAACTTAGCTTACATTCTCATGTAGGGTTGCCAGGTCAACTTACCTGGCCAGAAGGGGGGGGGGTCTCCCAACATCCTTCCAGGAGATTGGAAGTAATGTTGTGCAGTTTTGGGCCTACTTCCAGTTTCAGGCCTACTTCCAGTTGGGGGTGACACTCTGCTTTTGGGGCAAAACTCGACAGTAAACCAGAGTGTCACCCCCCCCCCCAAGCTGGAAGTAGGCCTGAAACCAGAAGTAGGCCCAAAACCATAAGTAGGCCAAAAAATGGTCAGTTGGGGATGGGATTTTGCCCCACTGGCCAAAGTGAGCAAAAGCCTGTAAAAGCAGAGGTTTCCCCACTCCCACCAGGGGGCTGGCAACCCTACTATCATGTGCAACACACACAAAAAATCTGAACTAAAACAGAAGTGCACCATTCTGCATCAGTACCACAGCTAGAAAAAATTATTGCACTTTTATATATAATATATAATTTTTTCTACCTGTGGGACTGATGCAGAAACATACACTTTGGAGATGTCTAGTGTTAGAAGAATTCCCCTAACATCTAGCTAAGCTTCTGGTACAGTTGCCAAGTGCTTAGGCCACAGTTCTTGGCAATGCCCTAGGTGAGCAGAAGTGATAGGGAGAGACCTAGCCACTTGCTTCATGATGTAATCAGCACTGAAAACAGGAAAGCACCCGAAAGGAAAACAGAGGCTCATAACACCTTGCAGTCTTGAAGAAGCAGGTGTTTTATTGTGTTACTAGCAGAGGTTTTTCAAGGCAACAATAATAGTTACTCTTTGACTTCTCCACAAGAAGCTGTACATATGAGTTCATTGTTCAACTACAAATGCACTTGAAGAGTTTTATGTCTGTCAGTTGAAATGTCTTGATGGATGATACCTCTTTTGTTCTTCCTTCACCTAAATAATTCTTTAGGACTACAAGTTCTATTATCAAACAAAAAACATCCAGTTCTAATTAGTCAAGGCCTAACACCTATAATGGTTCTTAAGAACCTATTTTCAACACCTCTTTTTACAAATACATTTGAGTACTAACTGCTTTATCTGTAATAAAAGTCAGGACTTGACAATGAGTGAAAGGGAAAAAATGGCTCTGTTCCAAGAGAGGCCTGACTTTCAGATAACGAAGTGGTAGCATGCCACTTGTTTGCTTTAAAAATGTTGAAATTTGGTGCATAGCAACCAGAAATGTGAGGTGGAAAATTTCCAATGCTTTATTTCCAATGGAAAATTTCACATTTCTAAAGATGTATTGTTTTATAACATTAATAATAGCATATTGCCCAAACAATATTATGCAAGCTTGGCAGTTTCAAAGGTGTAAGTAATGTTTTTATCCCTATGAACTGAGTGAGAAATTAAATGAATGTTTTTTTTTTAAAAAGTTGGAAAAGGGGGGGGGGGGGTTGAAACGACAAATACATATACAATAATCCAAATTTTAAAAATCAGATTATGAATTTGCTTGTTTGGCTGTGCAATTCATATAAAAAAATACTGCTAACATTCTTATTTCTATGTCTCCTCCCACATGATGGAAGGGGTATTGTAATCACTGGAGAGGAAAGAAAGGAAGACAAGAAGAGGAGGAGGAGGCAGTGACCACAGTGGGCAATTGAAAGAAAGTGAGACAGCAGCAGAGACAGTGAGCAAACAAGTGAATGGGAGTGAGGCAGTGGCAGCAAATGATCAAGTGAGGGAGAGACAAGCGAGCTGTTATATCCCAGGTGTTACATTGGTTGGGCTTAGCAACAGCTTCAATAGTGTTCCTATTAGGAGAGACTCTTGGGTTTTACCTTTTTTGGGGGGGAACTCCCCTCCATAGAAAAAAATAGAGGATAGCTGAGCGCACCTTATTCAGGGGCCCATAGAAATGCTCCAATTCACTTGTAATTTGGGGGTTAAAGAACAGGCACCAGCAGCTCCCTATAAATTTTGGCACCAGTACCTTTAAAAACACCCCCAACCAATGTTCCCTCTAAGCTGGGAGTGTGAGCTATATCACAGTTCTTTAGCCTCCGGCTCACACATTTTTGTCTTAGCTCAGGAAGGATAGCTCCAGAGCAAACTAATTTAAAGCATTAGCCAATTTGCTCACTTACAACTTTAATGCCAGTCGCTCACAAAGTAGAAGAGAGAGACTTCCAGTTTAAGTGTTTCGCCGCTTGGATGCATCCCGTCTCGCTCTGATGGGGACGCACCGAGACCTGGCTGACGGGTGGGGTCTGAGTTCATCCCGGACCTCCCCGGGGTCTCTGTAGGAGACCCTCAGCCTGGGGAGCTGAGGAAAGCCTCTTCCAAGGTGACAGCCAAGAAATTGAGGCTCACCTTATCCTCGAAAGGTACCATTGCCGTGGAGCCATTATGGCGCTTAGAAACGACTGCCGGAGCAAGCAACCACGATCAAAACTTTAAAATGCTTCCAAAAGATTTCCAGGTCTCCAAACTGTGAGTTAAGCAATGCTCAGGTGAAAAAGCGAATGGACCTTGGTAGTAATTGGAAGCGCCTAAGTTTGAAGTGTGGAGGGAGAGGGACCAAGCACCTCCTCCCCTCTTTTTGAAAAAGATTTAAAAGCAGTTTTAAATCCGAAATAAAAAGACTTAGAGCTAAAATAAGTGCATAAGAAGTTAAGTGAATACAAAAACTGCCAATATATACAAAGCGGATTTAAATCATATAACTTTTGCCTTGTTTTGGGAAACTTACTTCTTGTTGATATTATGGCTGGGAGAGGATTGAGGGTGCCGGAGAAAAAACTGGTGACCGGAAATAACATACCAACGACTCCCTCTCAGAACCAGGAAGTAACTACAGACTTTTCTTCACTGTTAGCAAATGTACTGCGCCCCCTAATGGAGCAGATGACTAACCTCAACGCCAAACGGGATAGTGTTCAAAAACAACTGAATCAAATGGATAAAAGAACCTCAGTAACCGAGAAAATGTTGAAAAAAAATGGAAAAACAGACTGAGAGTATCAACAAGAGATTAGATGAAGCAGAGAAAGAAAGATCCTCTGATAAAATGCAGTTAATACAGCTCCAGCTGGAAATATCTACGTATGTAGACTCTAGAACAAGAACAACAGTTCTTAAAGGCAGAATTTGTGTTAAGCTATTAAATGCGTATTCTTAAAGTAATACTGTAATGAACCAACCTGTACACCAAACTTGTAATATTAGGTTAATAAGCCTTATTTTTAGCTAATTAGATCGTGATATGTATTAACTTTCCTTTCCCCAAATCCAATAGATGAAATAGTTTAGAATAGTAGCTTCCTTTCCCCATTAAGTAGTCTTCATGTATCAGTTTGTACTCTTCCCATTTTTCATAGCTATAGTGTTAGGGTTTTAGTTTCCCTCCCCCTTCCAACTTTTAGTTGTAGTTTATAGAAAATGCAAATAAAAAATCCCCTTCGTGGGGCATAAAAAAAAACAAAGTAGAAGAGAGAAGAAGAAGAGACTGGATTTATACCCCGCCCTTCACTACCCAAGGGAGTCTCAGAGCAGCTTACAAACTCCTTTCCCTTCCCCTCCCCACAACAGACACCCTGTGAGGTAGGTGGGGCTGAGAGAGCTCTGACAGAAACGGCTCTTTTTCAAGGACAGCTCTTATCAAAACTATGGCTTGCCCAAGGTCATCCAGCCAGGTGCAAGTGGAGGAGTGGGGAATCAAACCCAGTTCTCCCAGATTAGAGTCCGTGCACTTAACCACTACACCAAACTGAGGCCTATCAGATACCAGCCATTCTTGTAAATTTGAATCAGGTCTTTACTCAACTAACTTGAGCAAGACCCCCCAAATTTCTGCTGTGCCCCAAAGTGGTCAGTTTCTCTCAATTCACTATTTAGAGAGTGGGTGAGTGTCTGTAATGGCAAAATGTCAGCTGTGGGTATGAACAGAGAGCTTTATAAACCACAGCCCTGCACCTCCCCTTATTGGCTTAGAGCACATTAGGCTTCAAGCCAGGCCCTGTTTTGTAGAACCTAACATTCCATTACAAAAAGGGAACATGTTTTCCAATAGATGTGAGCAGAAAACCACACTGTAAAGACTGTTTCTTACCCAGCGACAAATCATATGGATTTCAAACTGAAAATCTGAAGAATATAACAACTTTACGACATTTAAAGGCAATTTTTTACTTTAAAAATCACACAGTCCACCAATTCATTGCTGCTCAATCTATGATAATTAAATGTATAAGGTACTGAAATTACCTTTGAATCTCCTCATTCTATTGAAATTGAGTGCCCTATTCATTTAATGATGCAGGTTTTCTTACACTGAAAAGTGTGGCAAGACTGTTTTGACGAACATAACCTACGGATTTTAATTAGGCTCTTACCTAAAAGGTACATAAGCTCATTAATGAATAGATAGAGTGTACATCTTTACAACTAGGACAACTATCAAAGCTAATGACATATTTTAATTCCTGTCAGTTGCTGAAGATGTTATTCATATTCACAGTATGGGAGCTTCCATCCATGCTTGTCTAAATGCAAATGAAGCGAAAGGGCAATCAAATGGAAACAGAGAAAAATATAATTTTAAATACTAAACTCAATGATGGATGAAATTCTGACTCCATCAAAGAAAGGACCCTGAGGTCATATTCTGAAAAAGTAGCCCCACTTCAATGAAACCTCTCTGAAGTAAGGAGGAAAGATTGCAACTAAAATTTTCTATTAAGAAAATTAAGTACGTTAACTTAGAAAGTCGATTTTAACAAGTAGAGACTTTATTGTTAGTTTAAGGCCTATAAATGTACTTGTTTTTCCAAATTGACACAAAAAGCAGTGCTATATGTATTTCAACAATGTCCATCTAAATTCATCCTATAAAGGTGAAGAGAACCACTGGCCACAGCAGCTTCTTCTATCAAGTTCATTTTACTTAAGTGGCATGTGCAAAAGGAGTAAAAATAGTACGTACTAGGGATGTGCACAAACTGGTTCACGAGCCATTTTTCGGCATGAACTTGGCCCAGTTCGGAGCCCCCAAACCCATGTTCATGGAAATTGCCTTCCCTGAACATTTACCAGACCTTTGTCTGATTTGGCTGTTTGGACTATTTAAACCTAAAAGTTGAGCAGCACAGGTATGCAGCTGACCTGTTAGGTTTAATTGGCTGCATGCAGAGGCAAACAAAATGGACTGGTGAAACGACTACCAGCCATTTCAGCCTAACAGCTGATGGATGCACCTGCCCCATTGTTAAGCTGAAATGGCTGCGAGCCATTTCACAAGTCAGTTTCACTTCCCTCCGCTTCCCCTGCTGTTAGGCTGAGATAGCTGTGAGCCATTTAAACCTAACAGTGGGGTAGGTCTGCCCATCAGCTGTTAGGTTCAAATGGCTATGAGCCATTAAACCCATTACTAAACCCCCCATGGGTGAGGTGTTAAGCGGACAACGGAAGGTCCACACGTAACATCATAAGCCGAGAAAAGATCTACGCAGCCTGCAATGGGACATTCCGGCCAGATGGTGGCAGTGGTGCGCTGCCACCGAGAAAAAATGCTGACATCAAAAGCGACGCGGAGAGAGAAGAGAGATAGAGAGATAGAAAGGCTGCCGGAACACGCCTGATGATCACCGCAGACCATAAACTCCCTGTCAACTGTGGAATGTGTGTAATTTAAATGATATATGTTGTCCTCCCTTACCCCCCTCATTGTAAGTCCCGTGTCAACACAAAGAGTAACTGTAAATCGCTCAGAGCCGGCAGCTCTGCAAGGATTGAGTGATCAATAAATTGAAAGATTATTATTATTATTATTATTATTATCCATTTTGCCCCCCTGCTTCAAAGTAGAGAGGAGAATCCCTGCCAGCTGTGAATCTTGTTAGGCTGAGTGCCACGTTTTTGAGAATTTGATTGGTGATTCCCTCTGTTTCCTATGAGCATTATTTGATGAATATACTGAAGCTTACAATATATAACAGATTGAAGCAACATTAGAATCATATATTTCTTGTATTCTGTAAGACCTGAGGAAGGCAGCAGAACACCGGCTCTCATTGTCTTACTAATTTCCTGCATCTTCATGACATCTAGACTTTCATGTCACCTTATAACCCTATGGGGCAAACCTTGTAGTTTTTATAAGGAAAAAAAATTGTTGAATGTCTTGTATTTAATTTAGGTAAAGGTAAAGGTTTCCCTCACTCGAATCTGACTCTAGGGGGCGGAGCTCATCTCCGTTTCCAAGCTGAAGAGCCAGCATTGTCCGAAGACGTTTTCATGGTCATGTGGCCGGCATGACTAAACGCCGAGGTGTATGGAACGCTGTTACTTTCCCACCGAAGCGGTACCTATTTATCTACTTGCAATTTCTTGCTTTCAAACTGCTAGGTTGGCAGGAGCTGGGGCCAGAGACGGGAGCTCACTCCATCACATAACACTAGGGTCTCGAACTGCTGAACTACAGACCTTTTGGTCTGCAGCTCAGCGTCAACCTCTGAGCATTATAAATACCAATATACTGAAAGAAAGTTGAGTTGGTTTAAGATTATACTATTGTTCATTACACGGTGTTTTAGTGTTAATATTTTCTATCATTCACACCACGGCCCTCTTGTTGTATTCTTCTCAAAGCAGAAGGAAGCAAAACGGATGGGCTAAATGGCTGCCAGCCACTTAACCCTTCCCAGGTGATCCCCTGCCTTTCTCCCAGCCATGGCAAGCTGCAGTTGGCAGAAGGGGGATCCCAAGTGGCCGGTTCAGGGCATTTTTGGCCCAGTTCATTTCATGGATCAGTTCAGGGGCCACCCCGAACCGAACCAGAATTTTTAGGTTCATGCCCATCCTTACTACTACATTACACTAGAGATGGAGTTTTTCACATGTGGTAGTTCATTGAGAAAAGAGTTGTAAGAAGGGAACTTTAGGGTAGAAGACTTTTATGTGTGCCTGAGAACAGATCAGGGAACATCTCAAATTAACACACAGTGGGCCTCCTTGATCCCACACATCCTTCCATGTAATGTTCCTGGTTATATCCATCAATTTAAACATAGTAGAGCACATCAACAGCTGAGTTGGTGGTGTGTGATGATTTACTCAATGAGAGGAGTAGAGCCAGAAAACTGAAGGTGACTAGGGGTGGCAGGGAGCAACCTTCCATTCCACCCAGCACCAAAATGCTGCTTGCCAAACTGCTACCCAAATCCAGGGCCAGGGTGTTTCCTCCTATTGATCACATCAAATTAAACCTTACACTGTGTAATCCTCCTTGAATCTCAATTACAAAAGTAAACTATAAATAAAGTAAATCCATTACCCATCCATTATGGGTCACAATCAAATCCGTTCCAGTCCCTTAAATACAGAACCACACTTGAAAGACTTAAGACAGGATTCACACCAAGCTTCTCACAGTCCCAACTCCTCCTCTCCCCCACCTCTGTAACTTTCCTTTTAAAAATCTGCAAAATAATTTCCATCCATAGCACTTGAAGAAGTGAGCTCTGGCTCACAAAGAGCTCATGTTTGGATAGATGATAACAGTCTTTAATTCCTGTTTTATTTTATTGCTTTGGACTAACACAGCTATCCCTCTGAAATTATCAGTAAAGGCGGTCTCGTGTGCAATGGATATTTAAGAAGCACCTTTTAAAGAACCTTGTCTCTGCAGAAGCTTTCAAAAAGAATGAAACTGTGACTTTCAACATATCTGAAACACATTTAATAGAAACAAAAAGTGAAATGTAGAACTCAGCCTCTTGGAATAGCTTCTTTTGTGAACAACGTGACAGATCTTGGCATTAGACCAGCCCATGCAGTGATCTCTGGGTCACTTTCCCCTTCCCCAACAACAGCAACAAACATCATACATCCTTGGAGCAAATTATTATTCTTAGTATTATTAGTCACTGTTTTTCCTTACTCAAACAAAGACTCCTTGATATAGAGGTGCAAGATCTGAGAAGACTTGCTCACAGACATTGCTCTCCCTTGAGTATGGGACTCTCTTTCAGCCACATTTCCTCACAATATTTGGCAAGACTGATTCAGCCCCATCTTCGTAGGGCTTTCATGCTAGCTCAGTTCGACGTCCTGCCCTCAGCTGTTTTATCGGGAAGGTTCAAGAAAATTCCTTATAAAGATAGATTGTGCCCATGTAGGATGGGAGAAATTGAATCTATTGGACATGTGCTTCTGTACTGTAAATTCCACTGTGACATCCGTGTTGCTTATATTGAACCTGTGATGGACCCCCTTTTGGGCCAATCTGATGAGTCTAACATTATTTCTTTATTGTCTTCTCATAATATAGAAATTCTTGAACCTGTAGCAAATTTCTTTTATGAGGTATCTAGGAGGAGAGGCTCATATTAAGGCAATTTGGAATGTGCTACCCCCCCCCCCCCGGCTATCTTGAGGCTCTATGCTGCACGTTGTATTTTATCTCTTATACCAATAAAGGTATTGTATTTGTATTTGTTATTTGTTAGTCACTGTTGTAGATTCATGGCTCCTTTCTTCCTCCAGAAGAGGGACATTGAGAAGTCATACAGCTAGAGAGAAAAATAATAAGAAGCAAATCCATTCAGGTCACCCACTTTTCAGTTATAAAGCTGGCAATATCAAACTATCTTAAAATGATATTTCAGTGAATTCTTGAGGATCTGTTACATAGTTGCTTTCTTACGTAGACCAAGAAATGGCTGTGCTTCATGCGGTTCCATCTCTGAGACAAAGCATGTCTAGGCCTGGCCTAGACTTGAATGGTAACCTGTCAGGAGACTCAGGTATGCTGTTCTGAGCATCCTGGAGAAAGAGTGGGTTAACAATGTAAAGAATGAAGAAGCCAGGACTCATAGTTTCCAAAGTGGCACAAGTATAGAAAAGACCACACTTTTGTGTGAGCTATCTATTAGTTATGCACTATTATGTCAAGAAGTGATGGATGTTTTTAGGTTCAAGCCATATGAATAAGCAACACGAAGGCTATTGCCCCTTGTTCATGAATCCCATTTCTCTTTTCTCATTTCTTGGTAATCTTTATACCTTGACACAGATACCTTTGAAGCAGTGCTCCACCTTGATCTCTTTGTCGCTTTTGACCCCCCCCCAAAAAAGTAAAAGCAATGGACCTAAAACAAAAAAATATATAGATTTTGAATTAACCAGCAGCAATCTATTAAAGTAAGCCAGTTGCTCATTTATCATAACAAATTTGGCTCTACTGCTCCAATATGGATGAAAATTTCAAACCTTTGTGGTCAATGAAGCACGAAATAGGTTGTCAAAAATACAGTCTGAAATATGAATCATACAGAAAAAAATAACCACACTGGGCTTGAAAACGCTGAAGATAAATTTATTTATAAGATCAAAAATTGACTGGATCACACCTCCTATAAAATACCTATCCTCCTTTCAAAATCTTCTGTAATAATGACAAAGGTCTTCCTCTTCTTGGCTGTTTCAGAAGACAAAAGTAGCATATATATTGGTTCTCAGAAAGAACAAATTTGTATGATAAGCCAGTATTTGTTGCAAAAATACAATATGGAACCAGCCATGGCTCAGTGTAATGGGCTTCTGAGAAAGAAAAAAACCTTATAGAAAAAAGAAAGAATCTAGGGCTAGTTCACACAATCACTAGTTTGTATCCTGTACACCAAACTACAACACTGGACTTACACATGCATTGGAGTGGAGGCACAATGAATATACACTGTACCATGTGACATATGTACCATGAAATATATGCACCTGCACACTGATTTGGCAAAGAAGGACAGTTGTCCTAATGGGTTGAGTACTGTAAACTTTTCCTGTCCAATGCTGTTATGCACTGTTTATTACTATAACCTCCCCTTTCATTATATTAGCTTTACGCATGTGCAAAGGGAGGATGCACATGTACAGGGTGCCCTTAGCTCCAGACTGTTGGAATACAGTTTCTGTGGTCATGTTAATATGTGTTATCTGGCTAGTGTCCCAATAATGAGACCTAGTATGGTTTGGGGGCTAACTCGTTAGGCTCGGATCTCGTGTCTTTGTCATTCAGCATGCATAGTTGTTCTCTTTCACTTTAGAGTTCTGATCCTAAAGACATGGGGAAGCCTATTTCTTGTTAGATTCACTAGTTTTGGGTAAGCTTTGTTTCTAACTTTATAAAATGGACATAAGACTGGCCTAGCTTGTGGTTTTCTCATGTGAAGGTGAACACTATAAAGCAATTTGAAAATCAACATAACTCTACCCTCATAAACAGTAGGGGTGACACTGTCAGCCAGTTCTGTGGCCACAGGGTGATGACTGAGGTTGTGTCAATATGAAGATCTGAAGGCCAAATCAGCACAGGTGTGGCATGGTGAGGTGTGGGTGCCATTGGACTTGTCACTTCAGGGATGATAACTGCTGAGGCTGGCATGAGTAAGACTAACAGAGGCTGAGTTCAGACTGGCAGTCTGAAGCGGGAGGGAGTCGTGGCAAAAAAGACCCGGAACAAACTGTTTTGGGTTTTCCCGGTCACACTGCGCTGGCTGATACAGGAGCATACCGGGGAGGAGGTGCAAGGGAGAGTTCACACTGTTGGCCCACCCCTGGCAGAGGCATGGCTGTAAGGCGTGGCTTTCTTTTTGGTAATCTGGATATATGTGCATATGCGCATAAGGGCACAAGAAAAAATTCGGCTTTTGGCGTTCACACTTTGTTGGTGCAGGATGGACACGGGATAATCACACTTTCCAGGGTTTGATACCACTTTCACTTTTAAACTTGGGAGGGAAGCATTACGAGACGGGTTGAGTATGGCTGGGGAACGCCGGACAGATGTGCCTGTGTGAACGGCCCCTTTAATCCGTTTGTGAAACATTTCTGAAACGTGCCTATATTGGGCCAAATTGCCAGTCTGAACTCAGCCAGACTAAATGGACTTTGAGCATTCATTTCAGTGGAACATGCGCTGGAGGAGTTCTTGTTGGGTCATGCTCATGATTTTTAATACTCAGGATCATCATACTACAAGCAGGAAGAGTGTTACAGCACTAAAACTCATTAGCAGGATAAAAGCCTGACAGCATATTTTCCACATATACCAAAGAAAATAACGTGCCCATGACAGCTACAACAGCAGCAATTTTCAACTGACACTGTACGTATACCTCACAGTCATTGCTCTTGCATAAATCTGGGTGTCTTTTTTATGTTATAATTTTGCAATCCGATGCATCATTTTGTGTTCCCTGCATCTGTAAATGAGCCAGATAATACAGAATGTGCAAAGTGATTTGAGCTATCAGTGACATCAGGAGTTTTGCTGCTGTAGTTATTAACAGATATTTTCTCACCCAGCCGTATAGACTAAAATCAATCATTCTGATAACTAGGCATGGCATGAGCTGTCCGCACTGTCATTTCAATCTGATTAATCATGCTTACTCAGACCTTTACCTTAAGGAGCAATTGTTCACATTTAATCACAAAGAAACATTCAAGCATACCACTGTACATTACTAAATTTAACTGCAATTTATGTCTTCTATTTTAGCAAATACATTTATGATAATGTGTCTCCAGCACAGAGATATATTGTTTCACTCATTAAAAAAAAACATTAAATCTAACCTAAGTAAACTAACACATGGTCTTTGGCATCATTTATCATGTTAGATTTGCAGCTTTTGAAGTTTCCATTATCCACATGTTTTCACTATGAATTTATCCTAATAATCATGGTACTGATGAGTTATTCAGTACAATATCTTCTTTAGTACAATATTCAGAGTGCCAGATACCAGATGCCTTTTGAAGTAAAAAAAATTACTGAAACTGTATTTTACCACTGGTTCTCCAACAGGTATTTAACTAATTGTTCCTGTACCTTTTCAGGAGAAAAACACAACTGGTTTATGTATTAATTTGTGTCTAATGATTCCCAGCTTTCAAAACCTTGTCTGAATGGAGCAACTGTGAGCAGTGAGTGACCGGGGTGGGGGGTTACAGTTCCACTTGCTTTCATAATGATACTTTTCTGTTCAGCAGTTTTGCTTTGTTTCTACCTTTGGGCCAAAAGACACATTACATTTGACATGTGTCAGGAAACAGGTGCCCAATCCAACTCATGGTCAAACATTAGAGTGAAGAGTAACCTCTAAAAACCTTTAAAAAGTAATCATTGCTTCACATGGCTTCAAATGCTGCAAGGAGAAATAAGGAGTTTCGTGCTTCCGTCCAGGGCCAGCTCGCCCGCTAGGCGAGCTAGGTGCTCGCCTATGGCGCACCGGCTCTCAGGGGCGCCAAACTGTGCCCCGCCGCCCCCATAACCGGGCGCCCGCCCCTCTCACGCACGCTCTCTGTCTGCCGCGACTCGAGGGAGGGAAGCAGGGGAGGGAGGAAGAAAGGAAGGCAGCAAGGAGGCAGAGGGCGCCAAGGTACTACAGCCCCGCCACCTGCTTGCCGCCTGCCTGCCCCGCCCTGAGAAGGGGCTTCAAAAGAGGCTGCCAATGATGCCTGCCGAGGGAGAGAAAAATGACGGAGGGGGGACGACGTTTCGCGGCCTGTGGTGAGTAACGCTTCTCCCCTCCTCATTTTCCCTTTGCTGGGATCAGGGGTGCCTCGGCCGGCGAGGCGGTAGCGCACAGGGGCCCTCTAGGCAGCCTCTCCGTGCCTCCTCCATCCTCCTCTGCTGCTCGGGTCTCATTCGAGGGAGGGAGCCCCTCGCGGGTCCCAGCAGGTACAGTCCTCCAGCCGTCGGGAGAGGCGTGGCTGCAGCCACCCGGCCCTGGCCCTGGCCAAGCGAGCAGTTCCCTGGAGAGTGGCCAAAGACGCGGAGGACAGGGCAGGAGCACTTCCCTCTCCGTGCGGCCGGAGGACAGAGGGCAGGCACCTCTGGCCCCCCTCCCTCTGCCACACCGCTTGGAGAGCCGCACTTGACTCAGGGTACCCCAACGGCGTGCCTTTCGAGGCGCCTCCCTCCCTTCCTTCCTCCGGCTCCAGGGAAGAAGTAGGGGGCGCAGTGGCTTGCGCGCAGCCTCCCCCCAAACCCAGCTGTCCAGGCCCAGGGATGGAAGGGGACCCTTGCCCAAACACAGCCGCTGCCCTCAGGCCCGCCCGAGCGCCTCCCTCCCTCCCTCTGGCTCCAGCCTGCGGGGAAAAAGCAGGGGGCGCAGTGGCTTGTGCGCAGCCTCCCCCCCCAAACCCAGCTGTCCAGGCCCAGGGAGGGGACCCGCGCCGAACACCGCCGCTGCCCTCAGGCCCGCCCGAGTGCCTCCCTCCCTTCCTCTGGCTCTGGGGAAGAAGCAGGGGTGCAGTGGCTTGCGCGCAGCCTCCCCCCAAACCCAGCTACCCAGGCCCAGGGAGGGGACCCACACACGGTGGCGGCAGGGAGGAGGCGGCAAAAGGGAGATCTCCAGGCCCCACCGGGAGGTTGGCATCTGCACCCTGCCTAGGGCGCAGAAACATCTTGGGCCGGCCCTGCTTCCGTCCCAGTGGGAGGGAAGCATGAAGCCCCTCCTTCCCCCTCACAACATTTGGAGCCATGCAAGGAACAGAAGAGTTTGTTAAAGGCTTTTAAAGGTCACTCCCTGCTCTAACATTTGACTATGAGTAAAGCTGGGCATCCATGTCCTGACACATGTCAAATGTAGCATGTATTTTAGCCCTTAGTCCTCTTGTTTTTGTACTAGTAGCTACAGTAAAATTGATGGGCCTCTTGCCATGGCAACACTTCCATCTGTTTTCCAGGACCCAACATTCAAGGTCTGTTGAAGACAGAGGCCACACTGTGCTGGCAGTACCACAGAGATGCCCAAGAGGGAATCCCTTTGGTACTTGCCCTTTGGTGCAACTTATGTGGTTCAGGGGAGAGAGATCACTGAAAGCCTAGCCTTTGTCATCATCTTATAGTTTTATCTTGAGTAGCTCATGCAGCTTAAATTACAATCTTAATTGGTCATTGTTTTGTAGAAGTGAATTTGAAATTAACATTGTTAGCTGGAAGGATTTCATTACACAATATTCTATTTGTTGTTCTTTAGCTTTAGAGTTTATTAAATACACTATACTGATTTATTAGACTTATTTGTTAAAGTTAACTTATTTTTGATAACTTCATTTATTTAATTCATTTCTACTGCACCTTTTTCCCCAATGGGGACCCAAGGTGGCTTACAGCATTCCCCTTTCCTCCATTTTATCACCATCAACATTTGCTATGACCAAAAGATCAGACAACAGCAGTTTACCAGCACAGTTTACATACAAATATTTAATTAATATGCAAGGATTAAAATTCATAGCCTTATAGATATAATTAATTAAAAGTATTAAAAGGTTTGGAATATCTACTTTCTTATAGAAAAAGCCTCAGCACAGAATTTGGCCACTTTCTCACTAGACTGGTCTGCAAGGAGGAGATTTATCAGATCTTCCTGGGAACTTGGATAGAACAGAGCTGAGATATGTGGTACAAATGTCCTTCTAAAACAGGCAGTATAATAACACATGTTCCACTGTTTTGACTGAGATTCAGTCTCAGCTGACTCTGTTTTAGTCATTGGGAGTAGGGAATGTTTAGATATCTCCCTTCTAGTAGCACTGAGGGCAGGTGATTAAAGCAGGCCAAGGTGAAAGCTCTGTGGTATTTGGGTAATTCTAGAATGTAAAGGCAGCTTTATGGCATGCAATTTTGGCTTTGATTTCCTATCACCAGATAGAGATTTATTTACTTACTGACTGTAACCAGGCACAGGGTTGTGTACAACACAGTCATATAAAACACCAATAAAACAAAGTGAAATTTACATATGACAGTTAAAACATAATAGTCTGATTCATTGCTTGTCTATGTTAACTACAGATGGTGCTAAAATCCTAACAGCACTGCTATCTCTTGGGGAATGGGCGGGGGGGGATGGGAAATGGGAGTGCCAAGACGGAACTGTCACCGTCCTCAACCAAATGCCAGGCAGAACATCTCTGCCTTGCACACCCTGTGGAACTGTAGAATGTCCTGCAGTGCATGGATGTTATTCAGCAGAGAGTCCCACCGGGTTGAAGCTAGGGCAGAGAAGGCCCTGGCTCTGGTCAAGGACCGCGGGATGTATCTCGGGTTGGGGACCACAAATAAGTTCTGATCTTTCAAGCATAACACTCTTTTGGGGGTAGACTAGGAGAGGCAGTCCTGGAGGTCCCTGACCATTAAGGGCCTTAAAGGTCAACACCATTGTCAAAAGTGCCAGCCCCTCCGGGCCAGGAACTTTTGGTTCAAGGGGAGTGTGTTGCAAAACAAAGTTACAAAATACTTGAGAAAGTCTAAAAACTCACCCAAGCCTTGGTAGGTTGCCACCAGGTCTTTCTATCTATCCTAACAGCCCACGAGTGAAAGACCAGGTCTCCCGGCTTCTCAGAGAACTAAACAGAAAAGTCAGCCCTGCAGAGTGAGACTGCAGTCTGAGTTTCCAAGATAAAACAGTTACTTTGGTAGGTGGTCAAGAGTCAAAACTTTTGGATTTAGGCTTTGGCGTTAATTGAAGGCAAAACCCATGACAGAGTAAAAATATAATTGTTTATTAAAGTGCAAAAATATTTAAAATATAAGACTAAATTGTGAAGGGGTAAAACAACAAAATCTAAGCATAGCTAAACACATAAAGACACAGTTCTAGTTACCCTTTCCAGGTTTGTAGAGGTAGTCAGTTCAGCAAGACAAGATGTTCACACCATCAGCCCATCCAGGCAGGAATCAAGACAGAATGTCATTGCTGGGTTACTTCTGGGAGTATTGACAGAGACATGTTGAATAGTCACCAGGCACCACCCTTCAGTAGGAATTGCAACTAAATTTATAGAAAGGGGTTTCTGATCAGCCCTGTATGTCAGATAATATGTCAGTCTGTGGACATGGACCAGTTCCAGTTCCATCCACTGTCAGTTCTCCGGAGGACTCCTGACTGCTGAAAGGGTGTAAGCATTACTGTGTTTTCAGTTCTTCCTGCAATTGTCTGCGGGTTTGCTAATAAAGTTTTCAGCTCCCACCCCACTTGTGTGCCTACTGCCTCTGAATCCTTTTAATGGAAAAAGAACCATTGTCTTTTCATGATATGCCATGCCATGCTGGACTTTGGAAAGGAGTTTCATTCATACCACAGTTTGACATTATCATATACAAATCTTCTCCTGGTTTTTCTACCATAAATACATTCTTAAACCAAATGTTTCACTGGGCATGACTTAGTTCATGATGCAAAGTGCCTTCTGTGGTATGAATGAAACTAGACAAGCATAGGTGTAGGTATTTTTCTGATGAAGAGGTGAAACGAAGAGTCATTCCGGAGGTTTTCGACGGATTCACTTGCATTTTGATAGAAGTTCACCTTCAGCTGAAACTTACCGTTCTTTTGTGTATTAGTATCTGCTTTAATATTGTTGTATGTTATAATACACTTTGATATGCTCAAGCGCTTTGTTCTATCAGTCTGTGTTTCGTTTGTTTACTACATACATAGATAGGCATAAACAGACATTGAACACCTGAGTCTGGTATAATCTGCCTTCACAGTATGTCTTCATCAACTTGAATTGAAGATAATTCTAGATGCAGCAAAAAAGAGAGTATTTTTTGGATCCAGATATATTGGACTCGAAAAATATCGGTATTCTGGATTTCCTGAGCTCCAAATACTGGTAAGGTATTTGGATCTGGGTTTTCGATGGGAAGGTGCAGTATTTTTCGGCATCATTATTCCCTATAGAGAATCTTTTCAGGGGAGCTGGGGGCATTAAAGGTACTGGGACCAAAACTGCAGGGGAGCTGCTAGTGCCTGTACTTTAAATGACCCCCAAATTTCAAGTGAATTGGACCAAGGGGTCCAATTCTATGGGCCCCTAAACAAGGTGCCCCCAACTGTGCAGATCTCAACCTATGTAAAACACAAGAATTTCAATGTAAACCATGAGAATCTACCAAAAAAGTGAACTCAACACAAACCCATTCCGGCCAAGAACAAACTTTTCAAAAACAACAAAATCCCTTGAAACTGACAGTATCTTACCTCAAGTAGCTTGGCAAGAAGATACCAAGCCCTGGGAGACACAGAAACACAGGGGAAGATGGGGGGGGGGGGTTAAAACACATCCTGGGAGCCTGCAAGCACCAGCTCCTTATGCCCAGTTAATCCCAAATATGTCCATGATTTTTGAGACCCGTTTTTTTTTTTTGGAATTCCAGAGCACGAGGAACTGGAACAGCATGGCAAAACAGTGATTCAGTATTAGTAGATATTCACGTGACAGGGACACTGGGAACATGAACAGTCTGAGTTACACTTTTGTGACTAGCATTTCCACTATCAATGATTATACCATCTCACTGGCTTTGAGAAGGCTTCTAATTCTATATACTGAAGTCCAGTTTGCTTAAACTATTCTGTTATCCATGGCTGTGCATATGTTAAGCAGAAAAGTTTTGCTTGTGCATTCTGTAAAGCAGAACCAAGGATGGTGGGACGGATAAATGGAAAGGACGTGATTTCTTCCTCCCAATAGAAAGGGAGTCTAATACTCTAGCTGTCATACTCCAGCTGAAGTTTCTGAACCACCTTCAAAGCCAGTTCTATGTAGAGTATACTTAAACACATCTAAAACTTACCTGTGCATAGATAACAAAAACAAGACCATCCATCCAGGAGTGGCCAAAACAGGTGTACCAATGTGGCTAAAGGGCACTCTTGACAACAGACACATTCTAAGCATCAAAGTGCAAGGCTAGATCTATGAGTACCACCCAAACTCATTGGAAGTGCAACTCAGTCTAGAACCAGAGCCAGCTGAAATTAAATCCAACAAAGACTGAGGTTCTGTACCTGAGCTGTGGGGGTATAGGATCGGTAATCTGGCTCCCAGTGCTCGGGAGGGCCAGCACTAGTGCCAGTGCCATGGGTGGGGAGTCTTGGGGTGATACTGGATCCCTCGTTTTCTATGGAGGCCCAGGTCACCACGGTTGCCAGAATGGCCTTTTATCATCTTCGGCTGACTGGGCAGCTAGTTTCCTATCTCACTGTCATGGCCCAGCTTGACCAGCTGGAAAGCAGCCTGGAGGTAGACTACTCAAGTGTCACAGACCCTGGGTCCAGCTCACAAGAAACAGCTGAAACAGCTGAGGAGAGAGAGATTCATTGCCGACAGCTGACTCTGACTCCTCCAGCCAGACCACGGGAGGGAATGATGTCACAGGAAGAGTCTTCTGATTCCTCCTCATTAGTAGAACAACACTGGGAGTGAACTTACCTCCAACTTACAGAGCAAAGGTGCAGTGTGCATCTCTTGGCTCAACACTGGTGTTTGGCTGACAGCAGCACTGAGTGATTGCAGGACTTATACTTGTGTAAATCACCTTGTTGTGAAAGGCTTATTTATGTCAAGTTGGCATACCTTCAAGCTGTGGAAGTGACATGTCACGTACCTGTGAACCTAGTGACCACAGCTCCTGCCTTGCACCCTGTGATCTTTGGACTGCCCTCTGATTCTGCATCTTGGACCTGTCTGCACCTGGAAGATTAATGACCCTTGGACTGGCTTTGACTTCACTTTCTGGACTGCTCTGGCATTGTATCTCTGCTCTGGTGCCTGCTTTGCCTGCTGGCCAGGACACTCACCTCTCAGGACTTAGCTACAGTGATCCACGCAATAGTCACTTCCAGGCTGGATTACTGTAACTCATTCTATGCAGGGCTACCCTTGAATCTGGTCTGGAAACTACAGCTAGTGCAGAATGTGGTGGTGCGCCCGCTGAGGGCATTGCTATGCAGGTGCACATCCAGCTGGTGCTTCGCTGACTGCACTGGCTGCCAATAGAATACTGAATCTGGTTCAAGGTGATGGTACTCACCTTCAAATCCCTATGTGGCCTGGGCTCAGTATATCTACGGGACCACCTCTCCCCATATGTGTCCTGGAGAGCCTTGCGCTCTCCTCCTGGTAATCCCCAGCCCATCTCAGCCTCCCCTGCCTTTGGTGCCCTTCGCACCCACCCAGTGTATATCAGGGTACCTACCACCATCTGCTTAAAAACTGCTATAAATCAGGCTACCTATTACCGTCTGTTTAAAATGCTACAGGAGATGTTGGACTGTTAGTGTTTTTGTATCATCTTGCTTTGATTGTTTAAATTGTTTGTTTTTATATTACTGGTTTTATTGTTATTTTATATGTTGTGAGCTGCCCTGAGCCCACTTGTGGGGTAGGGTGAGATATAAGTTTAATAAATAAATAAAAATAAAATAAATAAATACTACCATCCTGGGTTATTAGATCATTCATTGTCTGAACTACACTTCAGTTTGATTAGTGATCACAAGGCCACTACCAGTTCCAAAGTCTTGGCCAGACTATCCATAGCTTCACCTGATTTAGATGTAAAGGAAAAATAGAAGTGGGTATCATATGCATAGTAATGATATCTGATTTTAAAATCTCTGATGATATCACCCAACAGTTTGATGCACATTTTAAACAGCATGGAGAACAGCAGTGACTGCTGAGAAATCCCATAATGCAATGCTCCCCAAGATCATCTTCTGGGGTTTACCTAAATGCCAGAAGCTGAACCACTTGAAAGTCATGCCACCAACTCCCAACACCAAGAGACAATCCAGAAGGGCAACATAATAAGTGGTAATGAAAATCACTGAAAAATCTTAAAGAATCGGGAAATGGCTGCCGGAGCTCGACGAGGGTAGACGTGTGTGGAGTTGCTCCGACAGAAGCTACTGTTCCTGGGTTCCTACCCTCTTCATAGGGACCTTGAGCCCCTGAGTCTCCTTCTCAGCACGAGGGGAGAGCAAGAGGCTTTAGTTCCAGTCAAGGGGTGTGAGGCAAACACCCCTTTTTGAGCTTGGGATTGCCTTGAAGAGGAGAAGCCTGAGGACGTCCGACAACAACGCCGGACTCAAGTCAAGCATTGCGGCCACGGCTAGACTCAACACTCACTAGCTAACTGAGAAGTTGAAAGAGCCAGCCAAAAGATAAGTATTGGAACGAGAACATGGCTTAAAAAATATTTCCATTTAACAGCTGCACTAAAGAGGGTGGTATATGGTTCTCCCTTCCACTCCCCCCTAACTGGGTTTAGAGAGCAAGCGGTAGTAAACACTGGGCCGAGGAAATTATAGCTCAGGGAGATAGAGTAAGCAGTTAAAAAAATAAAAATAAAAAAGGGGGGAAGGAAACAGAAAGCAAAAACTAACCGGTATATTTTTCTATGTTTCTTGTTGGGTTGTCATTGTCTTGTGGAGGAAAAAATAGAGGGTCAATGCGTGTGCAAGGAAGAGACGACTCGAGAATAAGGAAGGGAGGAGTGCAACGAGGTGGAGAGCATGTGGAGTGTGCGGAGCGAAGGGGCGTGACATGGGAAGCGGCGGCAACCTAGAGGAGAGGTGGAGAGGCGGTTGGAGTCAAACGGAGACAGACGGAGACAGAGGGCATGACACAAGCTTCAGCAGATGGAGAGACCAGTCAGACAAGCTGGGGACTGTGATTTGCGATTGGAGAAGAAAGCGCGGCTGGATGACAAAGGGAAGCCAATGAATGCCAGGAAGGAGCTAAGGGCAAGGAGAAACGAAGGAAAGGAGCAGCGGAGCAATGGAGAAGTGGGAAAGCGCAATCTCACAGGAGACAGAGGGACTCTTGATGGTTTATGGAAAGGCTTGGAAACACTCACTAGCTAACTGAGAAGTTGAAAGAGCCAGCCAAAAGATTTGGAACAAGAACTTGGCTTAAATAATATTTCCATTTAACAGCTGCACTTAAGAGGGTGGTATATGGTTCTTCCTTCCACTCCCCCCTAACTGGGTTTAGAGAGCAAGCGGTAGTAAACACTGGGCCGAGGAAATTATAGCTCAGGGAGATAGAGTAAGCAGTTAAAAAAATAAAATTAAAAAGGGGGGGAAGGAAACGGAAAGCAGAAACTAACCGGTATATTTTTCTATGTTTCTTGTTGGGTCGTCATTGTTTTGTGGAGGAAAAGTAGAGGGTCAGCACGTGTGCAAGGAAGAGACGACTTGAGAGTAAGAAAGGGAGGAGTGCAACGAGGTGGAGAGCATGTGGAGTGTGCGGAGCGAAGGGGCGTGACGTGGGAAGCGGCGGCAATCTAGTGGAGAGGCGGAGAGGGACGGTTGGAGTCAAACGGAGACAGACGGAGTGCAATCTCACAGGAGACAGAGGGACTCTTGATGGTTTATGGCAAGGCTTGGACACGCTTTATAGTAAGAAGAGAGGCTAGGAATGCCAGAAGCACATTTTGAATCTAGAAACTGAGTTAAAACTCAGAGGTACTTTCATAGATATATATAGATATCACAATATGGAAAGGGAAGATTAATTTTAGGAAACAAAAGAAAAATAATCAATATAAATATTTACAAAACTTTATTATTAAGTAATTAAGTAGTAAAATTTTGAATTAATTAATACATAATTGATATCTAAAAGTATAGGCCAATCCAAGGTGCAATTAATGCACGCAACTGTTAGATAATTAAAGTAAGTAACTGGGAGTCAATATAGGAATAAGATTAAGGGGAAAAACAACTTTAATTGAAAGGAAATAAATAGACAGGTTAACATTGAAGCCCAATAGCCCTACAAATAAGACAGGAGAAATAAATTTTAAGTGAATAGCCCAATAGGAAGATCCAAAAGAGAATAATACGAGAGAGGCTCACAAGTAAGTAAGTAATCAAATTATTTAAGCATACAATTAAAATTATTTAATCATACAATAAAAATTAAAATAATCAGGCTAAAATGTTAAAGTACTAGCCTAAAAAGTTAAAGCTTTATGAATAAATTCCAGCAGCTCCACTTAAAAAAACGCATTCAACTACAAACTAAGATTTCTTTACATAGATTGAAACTTGCTAAAAATTCTAAAATGGCATCGGGGTCAGGCACAAGGAAATCTTCAATACCTTCACCCAAAACACAAGAGAGATTACAACACTCAATTAATCCGACAAACACTATCTCAACACAAGAATTAAACGCAGACTTAAAAACGTGGATTCAAAACATAGTCGCGCAAACAGTACAGGACTCGGTTAAAGAAGCAGTCACACAAGTGGTGAAAGAAACAGTGGAAATGATTTTACCAACGATACTGAAAACGGAAATGCAACCCAAAACCCATTCATTCAAAACTGGAGGCTATTTTTGCGGATACAGAAGAACTCAAAAAGCAAATGTTGTTGTTGTTCAGTCGCACAGTCGAGTCCGACTCTTCGCGACCCCATGGACAATCTCCCGCCAGGCTCTCCTGTCTTCCGCCGTCCTCCGAAGTTGGCTCAATTTCATGTTCGTTGCATCGCTGACACTGTCTAACCATCTCATCCTTTGCCGTCCCCGTCTTCTTTGACCTTCAATCTTTCCCAGCATCAGGGTCTTCTCCAGTGAGTGCTCCCTTCTCATTTGGTGGCCAAAGTATTTGAGCTTCAGTTTCATTATCTGGCCTTCCAGGGAACAGTCAGGGTTGATTTCTTTGAGGATTGACTGATTTGTTCTTCTTGCAGTCCAAGGGACTCTCAAGAGTCTTCTCCAGCACCATAGTTCAAAAGAATCTATTCTTCGGCGCTCGGCCTTCCTTATAGTCCAGCTCTCGCAGCCATACATGACTACTGGGAATACCATTGCTTTGACCATGCGGACTTTTGTTGGCAGGGTGATGTCTCTACTTTTTATCATGCTGTTTAGGTTCGCCATCGCTTTCCTCCCAAGGAGCAGGCGTCTTTTAATTTCATGGCTGCAGTCACAGTCTGCGGTGATCTGGGATCCCAGGAACGTGAAGTCTGTCACTACTTCCACGACTTCCCCTTCTATTTGCCAAGGAGTGATGGGGCCGGATGCCATGATCTTAGTTTTTTTGATGTTGAGCTTCAAGCCCACTTTTGCGCTCTCCTCTTTTACTCTGAGCAAGAGGCTCTTTAGATCCTCTTCACTTTCAGCCATTAGAGTGGTATCATCTGCATATCTGAGGTTGTTGATCTTTTCCCCAGCAATCTTAATTCCCGCTTGTGATTCATCCAGGCCAGCATTTCGCATGATGTACTCTGCATATATATTAAATAAGCAAGGTGACAGTATACATCCTTGTCGTACTCCTTTTCCTATGCTGAACCAATCAGTTGTTCCGTATCCGGTTCTAACTGTCGCTTCTTGGCCCTTATACAGGTTTCTCAAGAGACATGTGAGGTGGTCTGGTACTCCCATCTCTTTAAGGACCTGCCATAGTTTGTTGTGATCCACACAGTCAAAAGCTTTAGCATAGTCAATGAAGCAGAAGTAGATATTTTTCTGGTACTCTCTTGCTTTCTCCATAATCCAGCGAATGTTGGCAATTTGATCTCTAGTTCCTCTACCTCTTCGAAACCCAGCTTGTACTTCTGGTAGTTCTCTATCCACGTACTGTTGAAGCCTAGCTTGTAGGATCTTGAGCATGACCTTGCTAGCGTGTGATATGAGTGCAATTGTGCGATAGTTTGAACATTCCTTGGCGTTGCCCTTCTTTGGGATTGGAATGTATACTGATCTTTTCCAATCCTGTGGCCACTGTTGCGTTTTCCAAATTTGCTGGCAAATGGAGTGCAGCACTTTAACAGCATCATCTTCTAAGACTTTGAATAGCTCAGCTGGGATACCATCACCTCCACTAGCTTTGTTGTTAGTAATGCTTTCTAAGGCCCATTTAACTTCACATTCCAGGATGTCTGGCTCGAGGTCAGCGATTATACCGTCGTGGTTGTCAAGGACATCGAGGTCTTTCTTGTATAGTTCTTCTGTGTATTCTTGCCATCTTTTCCTAATCTCTTCTGCTTCTGTTAGGTCCCTACCGTTTTTGTCCTTTATCATGGCCATCTTTGCATGGAACGCTCCCTTGATTTCTCCAATTTTCTTGAAGAGATCTCTAGTCCTTCCCATTCTATTGTTTTCTTCTATTACTTTGCACTGTTCATTCAGGAAGGCCTCCTTATCTCTCCTTGCTGTTCTCTGGAAATCTGCGTTCAGTTGGGTAAATCTTTCCTTTTCGCCTTTGCCTTTCGCTTTCCTTCTTTCCTCTGCTATTTGTAAAGAAAAAAAAAAAGCAAATGGAAGAGCATAAACAGGAATCTGAGCAAAACACTAAATACCTGCGAAAATTAGAAAAAAATAACAAAGAACTTCAAGAAGATTTTCAAGAGCTGAAAGCAAACATGGAGAGGATAGAACAAACTTTAATTTCTCTGTTAATGGACAGAGCCGCATATGTGATCAGATGTCAGAATTTCCCTGAATCAAAAGGGAAAGACTTAAAAGGCGAAATGGCCAAATTATTAGCAGAAGAATTAGAATTAGGACAAAATGAAGATTTAGAGAAAAACATCAACCTAATTTATAGGAAAAATACCTCATATGCATGGAGAAATAAAATGCCAAGAGAAGTGCATATTAAATTCAGCAGTAAAGATCTAAGAGATAAAACTCTGCAGGCAGCCAGACAGACCCAAGTGGTAACAGATAACAACGAAGTTAAATTCCTGAAAGATACCCCATGGCGGGTAAGAGAGAAAATATTTCTTTATACAAAATTGACTAAAGTACATAGGCGTAACGATATAATTTACAGATGGCTTATACCAGAAGGTCTGCTCTTCACGTATGCTGGGAGAAGATATAATATTAATTCAATTTTCAAAAATCTTAAAGAATCAAGGGTCACACTGCCTCTATTAGCACAGATCATCTATCAGGGTTACCAAAACAATTTTAATCCCACAACCAACAGAGAAATGGATTGAAATGTACTGAGATAATCAAATTCATTTTGGAGAGTCTGGAAAATGGAAGAGTGCTCAGTGTCCTTTAGCTTATTTTAGTTCTATTTTTTACCCTCCTTACATTTGTGGCTACCTTATTTTTATTTAAAAGCCAGATATGGCTGGATGGTTGAAGTATGTGTAAAGTAATGCTCATATTTTTTTACCTCAAAATCCTACTAACAACTGACAATGCTTTC
The DNA here is from genome assembly GCF_001447785.1 of Gekko japonicus. Classification (NCBI taxonomy): domain Eukaryota; kingdom Metazoa; phylum Chordata; class Lepidosauria; order Squamata; family Gekkonidae; genus Gekko; species Gekko japonicus. The sequence continues at coordinate 103,880 of NW_015161984.1, read as the reverse complement.
ACTGCCCTGGGATCAATGCCCTGATTACAACAGCTGACCTCCTTCCTGCCTATGCACAAGAACATCTGGAACTGGTAGTTCATGAGTGATTATGTCACATAAACAAATTTGTGTCTCAGACTACAAGTCCTACTATAACTGCACAAATACACTCTTTTTGTCCTAGAGAAGTATCTGGAGTGAACCACAATATACTGTTTAGAAAAAGTGCTTGTTCTGTTTTTCATTGGTTCCCATAACTTTCATAGGGTCTGGAATTCTCTTATAGGTATGCACCATAGATAGAGGGCCATAAGTTTCTATAAATCCTTCAGTTTTTCCCCATATTAAAGGGACTGCAGCCTGGGCCAGCTGAGTGCCCCTGGATCTCCAGGCCCACGTAGTCTGTCTCCCCCTTCTTAGGCCTGTTGACACTTATATGTCTCAGATTGCCCAAGTAGCTATGAAAAAATCCCACCAAAGACTGACATCTCTTAGAATGTGTAAGAGTTGTTTGGGGAGAGAAGTACAACAGGAGTATTAATTAATTAATGAGCAATGATGTAAAACATTTGTTGTTCTTATGGGCCTTGAGGTGTTGTGTGAACATTTTTAATTAATATTTTTATTATATTTCAACTTATATACATAAAATGCTTACATCTTAAACACGAGAATCCACCACTCACCATACCAATCTACGATTGCATCTATTATCTTAAATATTTAGTATTTCCATTAGTCATCTTTTCAACCCACTTTTAGGCCCCGGTCACACGGGCTGGAAAATGCGGGGGGGGGGAGCGTGGCTCTTTGCCCTGGAGCAAAGTGACGCATGGCAGCTCAATCACATGTCCCGTCGAGGTCCCGTGGTTAGGCCGTTAGGTGCCGATCACACGGGTATCCTGCAGCGCAGCAAAGAAGCGGTGCAGCGCAATCATACCAGCGATTGCTAAACGCCGCTTCTGTGACAAACGGGAATTTTTTTCACATCGAAGTTTGCACATGTGCATGATTGTTTGTGTGCATCCTGTGGAGACTTACAAAAAACAAACAAACATCCGGTGTGCGACGGGACATGGATGGGTGCCAGATGCCATGGGATTCAGGCAGAAACACGATCAGATGCCCACCCTTGCCCCGCGTTTTCTGGAAACTAGTACATCATATGTGGTAGTTTTTTACTCCACATCTTCAGCAAGAAGCCACGGGTTAGCCATGGGTGTACTACGCTTCCCAGATGTTGTGGTGTGATCATGCACCTAAAATCTGCCTATCATCCATGTCTTTAGCTCGGCAACTTCTCCGTGTGAATGGGACCATACAATCTTGACCAGAAATTCTCAAATACTTCTTCACTTTTCCCCTGTAGAATTAATGTTAGCTTATCCATTTCTGCTGTTTCCAACAACTTCGATATAAATTCGTCCCTTGATGGAACTTAATCAGATTTCCAGTACTTGGCAAATAAGATTCTAGCCATTGTCACAATATGAATAATCATGTGTACATCTGATTTTTTATGTATACCTGGAATTATATCTAATAAAAATAATTCTGGCTTAAATGATACTTTAATGTCTATTATTTCTTGTAATATCCCCTGGATCCATAACCAGTATTTTTTTTAACGCACGTCCACCACATTAACTGTCCCTTAATAGTTTGGAATTTGTATGGAGAGAGCTTCTCTCTAAAAGCACTTTATGTCCCTGCTTCAACTCTAAACAGAGACACCCAGATCTGTATGGAAGCTGAAATTTTAACCATAACAGTTGTCATGCACAAGTAATAAATGGCTGGAGATGACAAAATACCCTGTTCTGCACAGCTATTAAAGAAACAGATCCACCCAGCCCATAAAGTGCAGGACCCTATTCTCTTAGTTACAAAAACAGTTTGCCTTGGTGTGATCATTTTTGCCTACGGTTCATTATCCACAGACTTCTCTGTACATGCTGAACAAGTAAGACAGCTGATATGCCCCCTAGTGGGAAGCTTCCTATTATGACATTGTAGGGGATTCAGCACCACGTGAGGCAGTTCTGCCTGCAGCAGAAATGCTGATTTCCTTGAATTTGATTCAGCAGCCATCAGACATGGTCTCTGAAGAAATAAATCACATTTTTAGAAAGGAATGCATACTGTTCCTCCAATGTCTTTTAGTACAGATAATCCATTTCAGATTCCAAGCTAAAAAATATTTAGATAACTTATATTAGGAAACACTACATGTTGAGAATATCTACCAGCAGGAGGGACAGGAGAGCAAGATAGTTAATAAAAAGGAACAAACAATTCTATTATTCAGTGGAACAGAATTTGTCATGAAGCTGACAAATGGACAGCTCCATTAAGCTGAAGCACTTGAATTTAAGTTTCATTAATTTCAGTAAAAGCTTCTTCAAGCAGGTTTCCATCACACTTAGGTAGGACACCCCAAAAGAGGGCTCGACTATGTAAATGTTTGGAAATGGAAAGTGTGTGTGTGTACATATGCGCTCATGTGCTCATATACTACAGAGGGAAATATACAAGTTTTATAAGCATATTACCATGGGGCAAACAGCAGCTACAGTGTGTAAGCGTAAGAGAGAAAGAGAGATTTAATCAAGAAAATGGTGCAAGGAAAAAGGGCCAACCCAGATGAAATGTTTTAAACAACTGGAACATCAGCTCACAGATCTTCCAACACATCTGCTTTGACCATAAGTAAGTATTCTAACCTATAGTAGTGATTTATGGGGGAGGGGTAATTTAGTTATCAATATGTCTAATTCTCAACATGGTCAGATCTGTGGATACTTCAATCCATAGACTGGAGCAATGAGCAAACAAGGCAGATCTTTCTACAAACCTGGAAAAAAGCCTCAGGTTTGCAGAAAAATCTGAACTCTGAAAAAAATACACTGGAATTTTAAAAAACTTCAAAATCATAAAAGCAATGCCTGTAGCAGCAACTGCAGCACTAAGAAATAGGTGTAATTTAAGAAAATAACAAAAATATTACTAGCCTTCTGGTTTCTATCTGTAAAAGACAGGCAGGAGGTACAGAGCCCTTCCTCAAAGGCCACTCCTGCTCTCCATCTCCCTGACCAGGATGGACAGACTCATTGGGGCCAGGCCTGGCAGCAATCACCAGGTGACCTACTGCCCAATGACTAGCACAACTCACCAGTCCCAGCAGCAACCACCTAGTGAGTGACTACTATCTGACAGCACTCTCTAATCTGGAGAACCAGGTTTGATCCCCCAATTCACATGCAGCCAGCTAGGTGACCTTGGGTCAGTCACAGTTGTCTCAGAGCTGTTCTCTCAAGACCAGTTCTCTGAGCTCTCTCAGCCCCAAATACCTCACAGGGTGTCTGTTGTTGGGAGCGGAAGGGAAGGAGTTTGTAAGCCACTCTGAGTGAAAGGGGGGTATAAATCCAATCTCTTCTTCTCACTACACAAAGCCAGTGAAGTGTAGCAGTGTCAGACTAGGATCTGGAAGACCCAAATTCAAATCTCCACTTTACCATAGGAGGTCACTGGGAAGTTAGATTAACCTACCTCACTGTTGTAAAATAAAATGGAGGTGAGGACAATAATGAAAGCTGCTTTGGGTCCAACTGTGGGAGAATATGGGGTATAAATGAAGCAACTAAATAATGAAGATGAAGGCAGTGACAAAGTAGATGGGTGGTTGGGAAGGAGAGGAGGAAGCAGAGAAAGTAGAAGACATGGGGGCTGCTAGGAGGGAAGAGGAATTATTGTGGGGAGGGAGATACAGGGGAAAGTGTGGTGCCTCCTGCAACTCCTTGCAGGTTCTCAGCTTCTATAACACTAATTGTGTTGACTGCAATCTCTCCCTTATTATAATTGAATAGCAATGTTCTATATTGAACATTCTAAATTTGGCCCCTTTAGTGTTTGGCCGGAAGAACTGCCACTCAGAAGATGCTGGCTGGGTTGACTGGCTGCTTTGTGCAGTCCCGCCCAGCGTTTCAAGGTCTTTTGCATGTGGAAGCTGATTGGACTTCACTCCATTCCACACCTCAAACTCCCCGCCCCCGCAAGGCAGTTGGAATTTTCAGTTGCATAACATACCTCATAGGGGAGAAGATAATGATGTCAGCTGCCCTTTCCCTAGGCAGAGGCTGTGGGCAGACAGATACAATGCCATACTGCCCACACTGCAGACAAGCTGTTGCCAGTCTCCAGGTGACAGCTGGAGAGATCTTAAAGCTTTGGTGCTACTTCAAAGTGTTGCAATTTATCAACAGAGTAGTGTTTTGGAAAATCTTTAGGAATTGTTTGGTGCATTTACGATGGGGCTCCTGGGGAACTATTGTTGCCAATCTTGGCCCAGCAGCCATCAAACCATTCTCTTCAACCCCCTGCTGTGCAGCTGACTTTCCCCTAGGGTTGCCAATCTCCAGGTGGGACCTGGAGATCTCCCACTGTTACAATTGATCTCCAGATGACAGAGATCAGTTCCGCTGGAGAAAATGGCTGCTTTGGAGGGTAGACCCTATGACATTATACCTGCTGAGTCCTTCCCCCCCCGCCGCCCAATGCTGCCCTCTACAGAATCCACCCCCCAAAACTCCAGGTATTTCCCTCCTTAGAGCTGGCAACCCTACATTCCCCTCAATGCCTGTTGGTAGGCAACTAAGCTTGGTCCTGTCACCTACTTTGGCCTTTGGGAGAAAACACATTGGGGCCAGTCCTGATAGGGTTGCCAACTCCAGATGGGAAATTCCTGGAGATTTGAGGGATGGAGCCTGAAGAGGGTGAGGTTTGAGGAGGGGTGGGACCTCAGACAGGTACAATGCCATAGACTCCACCCACCAAACCAATCAGTCCCACATAGGGAACCATTGTTGCCAATCTCCAGGTGAGGGCTGGAGAGCACTCAGAATTACAACTGCTCTGCAGAAGGGAGGGCAGAAATCAGCTGAAGTCAAAGGGGCAGATAATGGTAGGTTGATGGTTAGCTGGGAAGGAGATGGGGTTGCCAACTCCACCCTCCAAACCAGCCATTTTGTCCTGGGTAACAATTGCTGCCAATCTCCAGGTGAGGGCTACAGATCACTCACAATTACAACTGCTCTTCAGGTAGCAGAGATCAGTTCCTCCGGAGAAAACAGTGGACTCTGTCATTATACCCTGCTGAGGTCACCACAGCAAACTGACACTGTTTGCCCAAAGCCAGAGCACTCCCCCAGAGCCTCTTTCTAGATCTCGTTGTATTGCTTTCACAACGGGCTTTACTGCTAGTAGTGTGATAATTCTAAACTTAAAATAAGAAAACTATTCTGAACAACTCTTCAATGTGGTATTGTTATTTTGCTTAGCAAGAAAAGAACAAAGGTAAATAGGCTGTTTGCAAAACAAGAGTTGGTTTTTATACTCTGCTTTTCTCTACCTTATGGAATCTCAGAGCAGCTTACAATCACCTTTCCTTCCTCTCCCCACAACAGTCACCTTGTGAAGTAGGTGGGGCTGAGAGAGTTATGAGAGAAACTGTGACTGGCTCAAGGTCATCCAGCAGGCTTCATGTGAAGGAGTGGGAAACCAAACCTGGTTCTCCAGATTAGTCCTCCACTCTTAAACACTACACCACACTGTGTTGGCCTTACCCAAGTACAAGTCTTAAAGGTAAAGGTAAAGGTTCCCTTGCTCAAAAGCCAGTCGAATTCGACTCTCGGGTTGCAGTGCTCATCTCCGTTTCAAAGCCGAAGAGCCAGCGCTGTCCGAAGACATTTCCGTGGTCATGTGGCCAGCATGACTAAACACCAAGGCGCATGGAACGCTGTTACCTTCCCACCGAAGTGGTACCTATTTATCTACTTGCAATTTCTTGCTTTCGAACTGCTAGGTTGGCAGGAGCTGGAACTAGAGATGGGAGCTCACGCCATCATGCGGCACCCGGGTCTCGAACTGCTGAACTACTGACCTTCCACAGCCTGCAGTTTAGCGTCTTAACCACCTGAGCCACCGCAGCTCCTTAGTACAAGTCTTACCCAAGTACAAACATATGTTGATCTTACCCAAGTGCAAAACACTAGGAACGCTGGGAACAGACAGGTTTGTCAGGCAACCACACTGTGCTTGACTACTGTAACCACTCACAGGCTGAGTCTCAGACCTGCCCAGCTTCTGTTGCTGCCGAAAGGTGAGAAGCAGAGGCAACAGGTGTGTAGGGGAGTGGGAAATGCACCAGAGGGCCTACTGGCCTGCCTCAGCAAGTCTGTAAGCAAGGCAGGAGATACATGTCTGGCAGGCCTTGACAGTGGGGTATTAGAATGTTGTGGTGGCAGCTCTCTGGGGGAGGTGTGATGGGGCTGTGGGCCATATTGTAGGGGTGGCTGGCATGGTAGGGAGAGGATGCAGAGAGCTTTACAGAGGCCCAACTATGTTAATGGTGAGCATACATGCTACATGCCAGGAATGATCCAACAGGCAGGGTTTTTAAACATCACATCTTTGCTGAGCTCCCTCCACTCTCCAAACTCTGCCTTCCTTAGGCTCCACCCTGAAATATCCAGAAATTCCCTAACTCAGAGTTGGCAATCCTATTTGGCTCCCTGCTCATAACTAGCAAGCAAGGAGTGAGCTGAGCCAGCAAGAGTTGGAGCATCCATACAAAACACATGCATCAAATGAAAAGTGTACCTACATGCATTGTTTACCATTAGCCCCCTTCTAATACGTGAATAAGAACCTTATTCTCAGCTGTAATGCCTATTAAAACACATATTTGAAGATATTGCAAAATGCACATGTATATTTTTGAGCTCACATAACTGAGTACAAAATCAAATTTGTATGAAGTAGACAGATCATTTCAGTCCCCAGCTATAATCATCATCTGTCCACACCATAATAAATACAACTTGCGTTTATATAGCACTTCTGCAGTGCCATCCTAAAGCAAGGTCACACCCATCTAAGTCCATTGATTTCAAGTCAATGTGTTTAAAAGTCACACTTGCATTCTTCTAATCAAATCCACTGTAAAGTATTTCTGCCACATTTTTAATGTGAACTCTAAAATAAAATATTGCCTTGTTTATTTTAATGCAATCATAATTCTCTATAGGACTGTTCAGATGCATCTCCATGACAATGTAACCCTTTGTAAATAAGCACTCTTGTTTCTCCAGTGTTCAGTTTGCTAAGCGGGATGAAACAAGTTGCTCAGACTGAACACGCAAGATGGTCTTGCCAAAGACTCTCCCTCTAATCTTACTCAATCTATGACTATTTTAATTAAACCTAAAATGTAATTACCTTCCCATTTGAACTAGGTTTGTAACCATTTAATGTTCACAGCATAAGAAGGTAAGACATAGGCAAACAGTGTTTGCTGCTAATAGCACATCTCTAAAAGTGATGACAGAACTCCTACTGTCAGGCATAGGATCAGGCTGGGGGGGGGGAGCAGAAGCCAACTTCCTACATCATTTATAAATGTGCAGCCAAAGCCATTATTTCAAGCAAAGTCTATTTATAAATCAAGAACACCACTTACAAAATTTTCTGGGGTAAACAAAAGAGTGTTTTTAAAGGCACTACATACACCAGGGTTTTCCTTTTCCAAAGCTTTTTCATATTAATTGCAAAGGGCTAAATATGAATTTAAACTAAATTTTTATGGCTGTGTTTTATCTTTTATTAATTTTGCAGTGGCTTCTTTTCACTTTTCTCCTAGGAGCTTTCTCCCTGATCCAAACATCTCTCCCTCCTGCTGTTTGCATCTGCTGTATGTCTCTCTGGCTTGCTCCCCCCCTGCTGTGTACATTCACCATTTCTCCCTCCCCCATTCCCACAAGCATAGTTGCCATCTATCTCTTTCCCACTCCCTGCTGTGTCTATCCATGGGCTCGCTCTCCCCTCTGATATGTGCATCCACTGTGTCTTTTCACTCAGCTCCTGCTGCGCACATGCACCATTTCTTCACAATTCCCATAGGCATCTACCAAGGCTCTCCCCGGTCTCTGTCCTTTTGCGTTGAGTCCTGCTCACCTCCTCCTGGCCACAGGGCAGCATATTTTTTAGCTGTGCTTTCTTCTTTCATTTCTTTTTGCTCTGTGCTATGCTACTCTCCCCACATCTGTATGCTTCTACTATTGCCCCTCCTCCTGGTTTTAGAAAATGCCAAATTAAAGCAATCTGCAGCACTTCCAATGCATGAGTTCCCCCACCCCCATATTCAGTTGTCTTCTTAACACAGCCATTGGGGTGGGGAGAATCTCTGAAAGGAATTTCCTTATTTGCCATTCGTCTCTCTCTGTCTTCACTCATTCTCTCTGTCTGTTTCTGGGCAAATTCACTAGTAGTACAGATTGTTCCAAGGTACATGTCCATGTGATAAACAATAATGAATGAACTAGCCAACCATGTTTTCTTCCAGTGCTGCCATCATCACTCTGAGAACCTCATTCACATGTTTACCATGTCAGCATATGCAAGCGGGTTTTATCAACCATTTCATTTGCTGAAAAGCACACTGTGTGAATAGAACATTTGTGACCTTAAAAAAAAAAAAAAAAGAATGCAGCGTTTCACATCAACTTTAGGTTTAGTTCAGTAATTGCTATTTATTTGTTTGTTTGTTTGTTAAATTGGATTTACTAGGCTGCCCTTCCCTACAAATATGGCTCAGGGTGGCTTACAACAAATAGTATACAATATTGTACAAGAACATTTACAACAATCCAATAAATAAAATTAGATAAAAACAGTATCCCAATTTGAAACTTTTTTTGTGCCTATAAATTTAAGTTCGTTCTATTCTGCTCAAGGTCATAGGCTGACGCATGTGAGAAATCCAACATAACTCTTCCTGACATAAGATTACAGTGATCTTTTCCTACATAAGTAACTATTGGTATTTTCAGTTTTCAGTATGGTGGTAAAATAAAATAAGAAGGCAGGAAATTTTGCATCCAGAAATTCATTGTAGAAAATTTGCATGGTAGGATCAGAACCACCTGTGGATATATCTGTAACACTACACTAATAGGCAGACTAATCCAAAGCCATCACAAAGAATACTGAATAGGCATGACAGTTCAGGATTAGTCAGAGGTGGAACTCCAGTCTTCAGTGTTGATCTATTAATTTGATTTTTTAAAATCATTATATTAAAGTCCAATAGTACCTTAAAGACGAACAAAATTCCCACTTTTGTGAGTCAAAGCTTACACTCTACAAAATTTTGTTAGTGTTTATATTAGCAGTCAGTTACCTTCTGCAGATGTGTAGTTGGCACCCAGAGAGGGGGGGGGAAACACCCTTCATATGACGTCACTCCAAATAGATATTAAAACCAACACACAGCCTGGTGCAGAAATGACCTCAAAAAGAATGCCAGTCAGAACACCAGCCTGGGAAAGTATTTGGAAGTGAACCAAATGGTTGGCTTGCAAACAACTGTCCTCCACCATAAAGGCAATGTATAAATTATAACAATGAGTTTCTCAAGAAAGGCAGTATCTTACTTTGAATTAACCTGTTTCATCCCCAATCCTGCTTCCTGCTTTGACACAGCTACCCTTATTAGTGTATCCATAACACCCGGAAGTGTCATCCATCCTATACTTCAGAGGTCATCAGTGCACATCAACAGCCATATCCTAGCTCCAGAGAGCTATCAAGCTCCACTCAGTTCTTTGATCTCCCTCAGGAGAACCATCAAGCATTTCTCCAAATCCTTGGGAACTTTCTGGTAAACACATCGAGCTATTGTTTTAGGACAGACCTATCATAGCGCCTCAGGGTACATTTTTCCTATAAATACATGCACTCATCTTCAGTGTGTGTGTGCGTGTTCTTGACATCAACCTCGCACCCTTATTTGTGTATGGGATCTTCTCTCTCTTCACAAACCTGAATCTCCAAGATTGTTAAACATCATACTTAATAATTCCTTGCTTTTCCTCCACTCCTATCTTTATTTTTCTTAGTTAACTTGTGTGTTATATTTATTTATTTATTTATTTATTATTTGTTAGATTTATACCCCGCCCTCCCCAGCAGGCTCAGGGCGGCTACAACAAAGGCAATTGCCATAACAACAGTTAAAACATCATAAAACAGTCATTACACAATAAAAACAATCATTAAGTAAAGTGCGGTGCTCTTGATGTTAAAATGTTTTTCTCAGTCCAAGATGGGTTCATTCATTAACCTAACCTGACAGCATGCATTCTTTGGTTACCTAGGTGTCTGGGCGTCTGCCCAGGGCCGGCTCACCTCCAGATCTAGTCCACCGTCAAAGATGGCAGCTCGGTGGTGGTACAGTGGCGGCGGCGGCTCCTATACAAAGGCCTGGCAGAAGAGCTCCGTCTTGCAAGCTCTGTGAAACTGCGCCAGGTCCCGCAGGGCCCGAATCTGTTCTGGGAGCTCGTTC